>NC_045432.1:31067970-31373970 GCF_902635505.1 Sarcophilus harrisii
ATATTCATTTTAGACACACCATCCAAGCTTGGTACCACAACAACAATAACCAGTAGAATAGGGATTTATAAATCATTGCAGCATATCAATGGTACTTGAGGGCTGTCAATGTATACATATACATGTATGTATATATGTATGTATACATATATACATGTTTCTGTGTATATACATATGTACATTATATATAATCTGAGACTTATAACAACTTTCTTAATCCAATGCTATTATTGTCACTCCTATTTTACAGATGAGAAAACTGAGGCCAGTTTATAAACATGTCTTCCTGATTTGAGGTTCAGCGGTGATTATTAGAGGGATATCCCCCCAAATCACTTATGAGTCCAATGGGCCTAAGTGATAACAGAATCCTGTTAAATGTTGCCTTTGCTACTTATTAGCTATATGACTTTGGGCAAGTCACTTTCCCTTCTGAAATCCTGATTTTGGCCGTTGTAAAATAAGGTTAAATTTGATGAAGTCTAAATCTATAAAGACTTCAATCTTTGATCCTACACAAATATCACTCAAAGGCAATATGTTTTATAGTAACGCTAATACCAAATTGCCTCTGATTCGAACCAAATTTAAAAAACAAAAACAAAGAATGGATCCGGTAAAAGGAACATGTTTAGACTTGGAAGGTTTTATCCTGAAAGGTAGGGAAGCTCAGCTAAACCAGCTTCTTGTTGTCTCATTTGGGGTAATAAAGTAGCCTTAAAGAGTTCGCTGTGCTGGGAAAGAGCTTATTTGTATTGTGAAAGAAACAGGTGAATAGGGAGATTTCTCCATTTGGCCCTTACCATACACTCTCAGTCCTGTGAATTCACTGTGAATTTTCTTCATTAATATGAATAGGGTGGGTCAATTACTACCGTCATTGTTGGCAGAACTGCCAACATCTTTGAGATCACAGATCCATACAAGTACCCACCCAAGAATAGCCACGATGGCATGGTAGCAGTGATCATCCCGGGTTAGTGTTATAAACTTAGGCTAGCATTCAGTGGAAGAACTTAGAATTGTACTTAAAGGAGAGGGAATCTAGCATTCTGGAGAGACAACTCACCTCACATCCAGTGAAAACTGGGTCCAAGTCCCACCTGTGATACACACTGGCTATGTGACCCAGGGAAAGTGACTTTTGGTGCTGGGAGTAACTCTCTGAGTGCCGATCTACGGCGGGGGGGTGGTGTAGGAGTTTCCCTCTTGGCATTCCCCAGATAAATAATATCCCATGTCCAGTCCTTTCACCAAGTACAGCATTTCAGGTTGCAGTGAGGGAGATGAAACTAGATTCCAAAGGAGCATCCCGTTACCATGGCACTGATAAGACAACACAGGCATTTTTCAAACTTCAAAGTTAGCTGAACGACCAGAAGACGATGGAAAGTAATGGTTCGATGGCAGATATATATCATGTTTCAAATGGTAGCCTGGAATCTCAAAGAAAGAATTTTTCAAATGAGAAAACTCGCGTGTCCATTTGTATTAACATGTTAGAAGATATGAAGTGCTTGTGATAGCCCTGTCATCTGGCCTTATCCCTAACTCCCCAAACTTACACAAAGAATGTTCCTAGCTGCCGTTGACTGGCACTAAACCTCCTATACCATGACAGGTGTAATCCTCTGGTAAAAGAGGCTTCTTTATCTCTAAAGTTATCAGCTGTCAAACAACGTGATGTGATGTCGCATCAAGGACAGAATATAATACGATTGGGGTATAGATACACAAAATTTTCTTTTGCATGGAATAATCTGATTTAGAAATCCCCGACAAGCACTGTAATTATTTAAAGTACTTATGACAAAGTAGCATAATTTGTCAATATTGCAAACATAATTGCAATGCAAGTCGTCAAAATCATTGTGATTAAACCACTCTCCAGACACTGTTTAGATGGGGATATAATGAGAATGACAAGGAACTGTGGTTACTGACATTGAGAACTCATGGCAATTTTTCAACATATCTATAGGGATTCCTTTTATGATAAAAAAATATTTTGCAGTATGAGTTGGATGCTACAAAGGTGCATGATACTGGCTGTGCATTTGGATGGGATTGTCAAATGCATCCTGCCTTTCCCAGGACATGATCTATTCAGTCTGTAATTACTGTTTCATCATGTGTGTCACTGCAGGAGAGTTCCACCAATTGCCTGCCTGTCTCCTATTTCCTCTGTCTCTCTTCAAAGGAGCCTAGACCCTAGTCCAATTGCATTTCCAAATAAGTGATGCATCTCTTCCATCTCAGACTATTATAGATCACTGTTAGATTTTTTTTGCTATTTGTTTATGCCTTCCTTCACTCCCTTCTTGGACATTAGCTGATGTCCTTGACCTACTGTATATTATCTTTTTATTTATTTATTTTATTTATTTTTTTTTAATTTAATAGCCTTTTATTTACAGGTTATATGCATGGGTAACTTTACAGCATTAACAATTGCCAAACCTCTTGTTCCAATTTTTCACCTTTTACCCCCCCCCACCCCCTCCCCTAGATGGCAGGATGACCAGTAGATGTTAAATACATTAAAATATAAATTAGATACACAATAAGTATACATGACCAAACCGTTATTTTGCTGTACAAAAAGAATCAGACTCTGAAATATTGTACAATTAGCTTGTGAAGGAAATAAAAAATGCAGGTGGGCATAGATATAGGGATTGGGAATTCAATGTAATGGTTTTTAGTCATCTCCCAGAGTTCTTTCTCTGGGCGTAGCTGGTTCAGTTCATTACTGCTCCATTGGAAATGATTTGGTTGATCTCGTTGCTGAGGATGGCCAGGTCCATCAGAACTGGTCATCATATAATATTGTTGTTGAAGTATATAATGATCTCCTGGTTCTGCTCATTTCACTCAGCATTACTGTATATTATCAATGCATGTGGGCCTTTTTTCTCTCATTGTTTTCTATTTACAGAATCATAGAATTTCAGATTTAGAAGAGATTCAGCGGCTATCTCTTCGGCCCCTTACCCGAATGACAATTCATTAAATTCTCTTATGTTACAGTAATAAATACAATATATAATATAACAAATACACACATATCCATACATATTTAAATGTCTACCCATATATATCTAATTGAGCAAATAACTCGGTTGAACACATTTTTTTTTTTGCTTTTCCTTTCAAAGCGGTATTATACTGACTTCTGCTTTAGTCTATAAATAATATTTCAGCTTGGAATATGGCCATGGCTATTTCATATACAAGGTCACTACTCATATCATCCTTGGGAAAAAATCAAAGCAAAACCCCACACATGACCATTGAGATGGCCTTCTGACCCAACAAACAACACAGAGCATAATTCACCCAAATCTGTTTCATCTTGCCTTCTGACATCAGGGCCACGCTAAGTACAGAGTTCACTGTAGAAATATGGCTCTGAGCTTGAACCTGGCCCAAAGGACTCAAGCTAGATCCTACTTTCCAAGTAGTCTTCCTCCTGGCTTAAGCAGATTTCCTGAGGCAAATCAAAAAGCAGTCCTTTATTGGGGATAACATTCCTCACTCACTAGCCTATAAAGAATAAAATCATTCACGACCAAGCCTCCATAACCCAGTCAGAACAGCATATTTCAGGCTCTTCCCTTTTTCAGAATATTTGACAACTCACAAGTCTGCTATTCCTTAAACTGAACTTGTTTTCTAGATCATTGATCTGGTTCCTCCATACTTTATAATCCTTGGCATTTTCAATTAGGATCATGCATTATCCTATCAACTGTTAGTCCTAGATTTTCAGTCTTTCAGTGAAATGCCATTCATTGATTTCGCAGGGCTGGAATCATATTGAATCTCATGTTTGAAATGACATGGAACAATTGGATGGCACCCTGCAGAATATTTTAAAAATAAACCAAATTTTTAGCAATCAGTCTTCTAATTTCTAAGAACAGATTCAGTAGACTGAACACTAGGCACTGGGCTGAAATCTAACAAGTAGAAGTTTAAGACTGGGCCAAAGAATATTTTGTATTGGTTAAAGCAATAGATTTTTCACACCCAAATTCATCTCTTGCTAATGTTTCCAGTTTCAATACTATGCGAATGATTTATTTACATACTATACACTCCCCTTTTCCAATGCCTAATAAATGTGTTAAGTAAGATGAGGTGCCCATGGCACCTGACTAGACATCTCTATAAAACATCCTGGACTGCAATGGCTTTTGTTTAGTAGTTTATTAGTCAAGCTTGTCTTTAGAACTACACTGTCATGGATGCCAATTAGAACTAATTTTACAACCAAAGTGTGGTGTCAAATGATTTGCACCATGTTCTGACTAGCCGGCTGTGTTCTGTGCCATGGTAAGAATGGATGGCAGTCTATGGCTAAAGAGAATCTTCCCAAAAAAGAATAGTAACGGAAAATATTTGATAAATCTCATGTCATAACATAATTGCCACTATTCTCATCTCAGACAAGCATCTGAGATATTGTTAGATATTGATATACAATGAGATAGAGAAAAATAGAGATATAGAGATATTTTTAGATAATTCTGATGACCAAAGACATTTGTACACAGGTGATAATAACATCTACAAGGCAATCATCACGACACTTAACTTCAGTGAACCAGGATTTCATCGGTGCAGATGCTCTATCTACCAATAGAGGCCACAATCTGTCAGTTCTACCATTTAGGAGACAGTCTTTAAGTGTTATTATTGCCCCTAAATTAATCCTTTTGCAGCCAATCTGCTGTCAACTTAACTAGTCTTGTTCTAGCTCAATAGGTCTGTCACCGAGCCTGTGTTGGAGATATTTTCAGCTTGATGTGGCCTAGGAGAACCAAAGGTCATCTCCAGACCACAATGACTCCTTAAAAGAAGACTTTAATAGCAGCTTATATTTATCCAAAGTAATCCAAATATCTTAGTCAAGTTTTAATCTATTAAATTTAAATAGTGTTTTAGAGTTTACAAAGCACTTTCTTCACAATACAATGAACTGTATCTATCTTAATTTTAAAGAAGCATCTGGGGCTCAGCTTAAAAATGGCAATTTAATTTCTTTGGAGTTCTCCTCCTATTTCTTTCTTCTACCACAGCTAAATTGTAAATTCTATCAGACAGAATTAATCCCATCCCATTTTTATTGGACTAATAAGACATGGCCATGATCTTTAGTTCATATTATTAGCCAAGTAGCTTCATGGAGGTTTCTAGAGACTCTCTCCTGGTTTGACCCAATATTGCGAGTCTACTCAAAGCCATTTGAAGACATGCCTACCAATTTTAAAAATGATATATTTTAATCTTCTGAAAAAACCACAACTCTAATATAATAAGCCCAATATATCATTATAAAGCAATATTAACATGCACCTTTTTAGAATAAATAGTAATCCCCAATGCACTGAACATTTAAATTAGAGAATTATTTTTAAAAAATACAAAATTTTGGCTGTAATCATTTAAAATTATTTTGAACTCTCCAGTTTTTAAGGACTGTAATTTTTCGATATGCTATTCCACCTCTACTTTTGAACACGGCAGTACCCAGAAGGCAAACCTAACAGAACCTGGAAAATAATTGTTATAATGGTGATTGTAATCTGTTTGGCATGGAACAGCCTAGTAGTGCTCAAATTCTCTTCCCATTAACTTTCCATTATATTTAATTTCATTTTCTACTACTGCTGTGTTGCATTTCTTTCAATAGGCAGAACTTTAAAAATAGCAGTCAGCTGTAGTCTTTGGCAGGAAGGCAGAGGTTTTAAAGCATCCGGACAAAGGCTACCTACTGCGTGCTAGGGACTTTTAAAATATGTATATTTAAAGCTCTGCAACAGTGTTGCTAATGTGTTTCACATAATCACACATAGCAGGGTCTAAATGTGTGTGTGTGTATGTGTGTATGTGTGTGTGTGTGTGCAAGTACCTGCAAAGTCTAGAAACCTTTGGTATTAGAAAGTTTCTTCCTCACTCTGACTGAAAAGTCAATCTTGATCTCACTAGGTTTTAATAAGGTAAAAGAATAGCTATGCTTTACAAATGAGGAAACATCCAAAAACAAAGGTTAGGTGGAAATTGACTTTCTAGTTACATAAACTCACAGAAAGGAAAATTGCCCAGTTATAAGTGTAATATATATGCTGAATACATTCTCTCATTTGATCTTTACAACCTTGTGAACCAGGTAATGTGGGGTTTTCTTAAACAAATGAGGCATTTTAAACAACTCTATGCACCAATAAAGCCAATCAAATTGACATTATAACTATTTACATGTGAATAAATGAATTGTATCACAGAAAATATCTGTTATTTTTGGCAGTCATCCCCTTGATCTCTTTTTAGTTCTGATCCTAGAGACCATTGGCTACATGTGAATGCAACACTGGTCTAAAGTTGATAGGCTGATCTGGTAAGGCAATAGTCATTTCAGCTCACCTGGAACTGAGTTTCCCAAAACTTAAATCTGAGTTGGCAACCCAGACCTATGGCAGGCCTTCATGCTGTATGTAATATTGTGGAAAGGGCATAGGATCTGGAATGAGAGCAGTTGGGTTCTAATCTTTGCCAAGTACTCCCTGTGGGATCTGGGATAAATCAATTCCCCTCTCTAGGAAAATGAGACACTTGAATCATGTAAAGTCTGTTCTAGTTCCAAATTTTGGATCTCAGGTATTTCACTCCTAAATTCTCACTCTCTTCCCTCATTTCCTTCTTGCAACTAACCCAAACAAGTAGTTCCTTCTGACCAAATATTAGGATCTGTCTTGCTAATGTATCACTTGCCTGAATATTATCTTTGATATGGGGAATGTCATCTTTTCTTTCTAGCTTCCTGGACTACAGATTCTTTCCCAAACAATACATCTGGAGTGGAGGAGAGACTGCCCACATTTATAAAATACTACCTTATTCCAGGTAAACTAAAATGTGACTTCAAGCCAGTTTAGAAGTATTTGACAACTTACCAATGCAATTAAGTGGGTCTGTATCCCAAGGAAATCATAAAGGAAGGAAAAGGACCTACATGTGCAAAAACAGCTCTTTTTGTGGTAGCAAAGAATTAGAAAATGAGTAGGGGAAATGGCTGAAGAAGTTGTGATATATGAAGGAAATGGAATATTATTGTTTTATTAAAAATGATGAACAAGTTGATTTTAGGAAGGCCTGAGAAGATTTACATGAACGGATGCTGAGCAAAACAAGCAGAACCAGAAATACATTATACACAATGACAGCAAGAATGTGTGATGATCAACTATAAAATGCTTGGTTCTTCTCAGTGGTTCAGTGATCCAAAGTAATCCCAAGAGACTTTGCAAGCTACAAAATGCTGTAGGAATAAGAGAGATGAGTGATATTATTTTATGTAGAGGCTTGGGATTGCTATACTATAGAGAATTTTCCTTGAAAAACTTCCCCTATTAATAGAAAGTAGATACTATTCTGCAAGCTAATCTTACAAATGTACATGGGTGTACTGAGAGGTTGTGAATTTTTCAGGGTCACAAATTCAATATTTTTCTGAGGTCAGACTTGAACTTGATTCTGAGGTCACCTCTATATCTAGTGAATTGAGTTGCCCTCATTATTAAGTATGGTCATGTTACAAATAATTCAAGATTTTGTCACTGTGGATGATTTTTCTGTCTATGCAAATTTCAATACCCTAATGCTCTTCCTCCTCATCTCTGCGTTGTAGTTTCCCTGTATTTTTCCAAAGCTCAGCACATTTCTTGGCATACAGTTAAGTGCTTAATAAATTCTAGTTGCCTGACCAACCCTAGCAGATAATTTCTGTTACTTCTCTGTCTGTCTCTCTCTCTCTCTCTCTCTCTCTCTCTCTCTCTCTCTCTCTCTCCCTCCCTGTCTCTCTGTTTCTGTCTGTCTCTGTTTCTGTCTCTCTCTATCTCTCTATCTCTATCTCTATCTCTATCATCTCTCTCTCTCTCTCTCTCTCTCTCTCTCTCTATATATATATATATATATATATATATATATATCAGGTGTCCAACATTCTGATGAGAAACATCTTCATCATTATTTAGGATGGCCCTCAGGTGACTGTAGGTAACACAACCTTTTACCAAACATGCACATAGCCCTTCCAGATTGGTGGGAAGAGCTTCCAAAGAAAAACATAACTCCCTGCTTAAAAATTTCCAGTTGTTCCCTCTTGTCTTTTAATAAAGTACAAACTCTTTAATTTGACATTTGAAGTCCTTAAAATCAGACCACTGACTACATTTCCAGTCATTCTTTCACATAACTTCCCATCATGCACTTCAAATTCCAGTGAGTCCGGTCTACTTGTCTGCTCACCATTGTCTCTCCTGCCAGAGAGTCATGGTCAAAATGTTCTCTTTGAACATTGTACACAGTAACAACAAGGTTATGCAATGATCAATTCTGGTGGATGTACCTCTTTTCAACAATAAGGTGATTCAGGCCAATTGTAATAGCTTTCTCGTGGAAAGAGCCCTCTGTATCTAGAGAGAGGACTGGGGGGACTGAGTGTGGATCACAACACAGGGTTTTCACTTTTCTGTTGTGTTTCCTTGCTTTTTTTCTTTCCCATTTTTTCCCTCTTTGGTCTTATTTTTCTTGTGCAGCATGATAAATGTGGAAATATGTTTAGAAGAACTCCATATGTTTAACCTATATCAGATTACTTGCTATCTAGAAGAGGAGGGTGGAGAAAGGGAATGGAGAAAGGGGTTTTGCAAAGGTGAATGTTGAAAGCTATCTTTGCATGTATTTCGAAAATAAAAAGCTATTGTTCAAAAGGTTTTAAAAATGATGTTCTTTTTACTTCCAATTCTTTGAAACCCCTTCCCTCCTTCCTTTTTTCAAGGCTTAACTCGTGTTATCCCCTACAGAAAGCCTATGCTGATCAAACTGTTAGTACTCATTCCCTCATAAATTAATCATGTGTATACCTGTTTATATGTTCTATCCCTGCAATGGAACCTTAAAAAGTGAGATTTTTTTTGTTGCTCTTTAAATCTCAAGGAGAATTTCTATATAACAGATGCTTAATAAGTACTTAATGGATTGAATTGAATTGCTGGATTGTAGAGAGACTAGGATGATGAAGAAAGAGATTTGATTCTCTGGAACATGAAGGACCACTGAAGGAAATGGAGACATTTACCCCACTGCAGAGACGATTTCAGGGGCACAGGAGATCTGTCTTCAAGTATTTAAAGGGCCATCCAGTGGAAGGACCATTAGACTGGTTCTGTTCTGCCCCAAAGGGTGGAAGTAGGAACAAGGGAATGGAGCAGAGTGGGGATGGTTTTATGGTAAAAGTGTTTCCAACCATTGGAGCTGTTCAAAAGTGGAATGGACAACATGGGTGGAGCTGAAGGGGGTAAGAGGTATTCCTCACTGGAGTCTTCCAATAGAGAGAAGTGAACATATCAGACCTATTAAAGGGAGGAATCCTTTAAGTATGAATCAAGTTATATGGAGTCTCTTCCAGCTATGAAATACCCTGATTCTCTGGGTGAGATTAGACATCTAGAAGGAACACCTAGCGAATGGAAGCAATTTAAGAACAAGCTATATGTGAGTGGCAAAGAGCACAGAATAAAAGATCTCCACTTCAGGTGGCCTCAGCTCGGAAAGACTTCTTAAAGGAGCAAGCTTTGAGCCGAGATTTGAAATATATGAGTGTTATTTGGTACAGAAAAGGGGCATCCCTGGAAGAGAAACATTATAGGCAAACACGCACAGACCACATTTGTTTGGGGTGTTTGAAATAACAGAGTATCTCTGTGGGGGGAATGGATAGGGATTCATGTTGCAAGACTGTTCTACCTTTGTTTATGGATTTAAAAAAATAAAGGAGTAATTGCTTCTGGGCTATACCCGTGAAGTTATTAAACAAATAACACCATAAGACTTTATTTGTTGCCTGTTTACATCAGATAAGAAATGAAACAATTTCTATAGCATATTTGCAAACCCTGAACTTATGAGCCCTTATTTCTCTTTAGACCTCTCACTATGCTGTTTTTATAACACATTGCAGATCTGCACTACAATTACATTAACAAAGGAGTCCATCACCATATCTACTTATTACACCCAATTAGAGAACTGGAGCTGCTTTGCTAAGGTATTCATTAACCTTTTCAGAGCTTATAATAAGAAATCTAATCACATGGAGGTGGTAGACTGCATTCTGAAAATGAGACTAGTTGTCATGTACAGTAAATTTTAATACCCAAATTCTCTGTAAATTGGGCAGTTTCATGAAATTGAATGAGGAGCCTCTCTTTTAATCAGCTTAAAGGTATGAAATTTGAATTCTTTTGCACTGTAAAAATAATGAATGTCTTGGATAAATGCTAAAAGAACATTTTGACTTTTTAGTCTAATTAAAGGTGTTGCATTTATTAATTTTATTTCTCCTTTTTATGTTTTTTCAGGCTTTTAAATTCGGATGGAAATTATATATTCAGTAGTAAACATTGTTAGTTGATCTCTCCCTTGCCTGTATTCTCATGAAATACAGCAAGAAAGCTAAGTATTTTATTTTTAATAAACAGTTCAACTTTACATTTCGTTGTTGTTTCCATGGAGAATGGTGCAGTGTGCTTTGAATAACTTGCCATGTCTAAAGCACTAAACTAATTTCCTTTTTTCTATTAAACTTTAAAAATTATTTTAATTGATCCAAGCATAGCCTATACCTTTGTATGTTTGTTGGTGGGTTTTTTTTCCAAGTGTCACATTTTTATGCTTTGACTCAAAGGACCTAAGATTGCAAGGTACCTCGGAGATCATTAAATCCACAGCTCTCACTTTAGAGATGAAGAGACTGACATCCAGAGAGGAAAACTGATTTTCTCAATGTCATCTAGATAGTAACACACAGAGTCAGATTTAAATCATATCCTCTGACTTTGCCTACAATCCACACCATTTTCCCTGAAAGGAAACAAAATAATTCAAAAAATTCCTTTCTGAGACTTTAGGCTACTTCCATTATTGCACATGGAGAATCAAGCTTTCTAATTTTCCCAAATTCAAAGGTATTTACCAATTCTGGCAAGATACGGAATCTTACCACAAATTACCACTTCATTTTCATAACTCTTTACCATTTTATAAGCATTGCCACAAATATTGTTTCATGTGATCATTCAATAGGTATTCCTTTATTCTTCAAATATTTTCAGTGTTGAGGGCCTATTAGGTATAAGGCATAATACATATTAGGTATAAGACATTGCGAACAAAGTCAGACTCACTTGAATGAGCCACCTGACATCCATTTCCCTTATGAGGCTAGTCGAAGCCATTGGGATAGTCCTGTGTTGCAGGAAAAATTTACTGGTCACCTGGATGAAAATTGTAATTCACCCAAAGGGAAGAAAGCAACTGGATTGTTAGAGACTCCTGTGAAATGTTTGTGTTTTTATATAATCTTTCTCCGAGGTGAAATAATCACTTTCCTATACATGATACTGTTAACTTGAGTGCTTGCATGAGATCTGGGGCCCTTTAACTCACATTTGTGGAGGCTTAGATATGATTTATATTACAAGGGTCCCACTGAAACATAGGGAGGTCAAAATTAATCACCAAAGAGAGTGATTTCTGAGGAGCTGGCCCCCAAGATTGAATCCGATTAATTTAAGCTCAGAGTTAGGATTGCTAGTATTGGTGATACAAAGAATATAATTCAATTGGTCTGTCTTTATGAAACCGAGCCACAAATAAAACAAAAAAAGTTTTAATATGAGAGGATGTGAAAGCCCGATATAGGAGGTAAAATTCTCTATGAAAGTTAAAAGAAAGGAAGACTGATTCAGACTCTAGGAATGAAAGAAGTCTTCAGGGAGAAACATTCAACAGGCAAATCTGGGACGGGGCATCCCAGGAAGAAGGAAAGGCATGAACAAAGACGCAGAGGCAGGAAAGCATGGGCATTTTTGCAGAACAGTAAATAGTCCTCTTGAGTGAGGGTAAAAGGTATACAAAGAGGAGAAATGGAAAATTAGGAAGAAGATGTTAGATGGAGCCAAAATTATGAAGTCCTAAAATGCTATAATAAAGAATTTAAGCTATGTTTAATTGTCAGGAGACTATCATTGGAAGGTTTGAAGTACTGGTGACATGATCTAAGAGGTGCAACAATAGAGATGATCAATTCTAGGGGAAAGAAACCAGAGCCAAGAAGCCCAATTAGGAGGTGCTCACAATAAGAGAGTAGACAAGAGGTGATGAGCAACTAAAGTAGAATGGAAATAGCAGAAGTGGGGAAAAAAAGCGTGGGAAAGATTTTCGGGAGAGAAACGCAAAGATAGCAGCCAATTAGATGAGGAGCAGAACAAAGGGAGAGAATGGAGTCAAAGCCAATTCTGAGAAAAATGGTAACATGAACACAAATAGTACTATCAGGTAGATGGGTCATTTTGGAAGAAAATTAGTTTGGTAGTAGACATGTTGAGTTTATAATCAGGAAAAAATGTGGTTCTAAGCTAAACTGGGGAAAGTTCTTTAAGACAAAGTTTCAGGAGTAATTAATGGAGAAAAGTGATAGTTGAAACCAACTGAAATAGACTCTTAGAGGTAAAGAGTTTTATCTAATGGAAATTTTTACAATTATTTTAAAAGAAATTTTAAAGTCATTTTTTTGCTATGTATAAATGTAATCTAAAAGTTCTCAGTTTGGTAAACAAAAATATGAAACCTGAAGGGAATTCAGCTGACAAAACAATGAAGATTTCTTGGCAACAAACACATCATATGTTTTTAAAATTTTACTTCATTTTTTGGTCTAACTATTCCCTTCCCTTCCTGTCCTTTCCCCCCACTCATGAAGTCTGGACTTATTTACTTTTAAAATGTTTAATTGGGTGTGTGTTGTTACTTATCCATCTTATCAAATATATTTATATATGTAATTTTCAATATGAAAATCACTTGTGAGACACTAATAACATTCGTTACCCATCTCACCAGCCAGAGCAAAACAAGTTCAGTAGAGGCTCATTAGTGAATATACTACCAGTAATACTTAACATAGGTTTACAATTTCATATGACAAAGTTCACAAAAACAGAGAGGCATCAACCCATGGGAGTAGACAGCAGGAAACAGGATGAGAGTTGCTGTCACAGTTGAGAGTTTAAGAAAAAATAAATGGGCTGATGGTGGCAGATATACCATTCCCTTATCAATTCTTTTCTTGGCATCTATTCCATAACAAGATCTGGAAATCTAAATCTCAACCATTAATTAGTCACTAATTATTCAGGAAATCATCTTATGTGCCTGATTTCAATTTTTGGTTCACTGATTCTCAGGACATTACCGGTTTAGGGAAGACCTCACTAATATGACCTTGATATAAAGTGTATGACTCAGTGTCTGTTGATATTAGGGAAGTGTACTAAAGGCTAATCTGTGAAGGTCAGAGTCAGCTACCTACTCCTCACCTGGGTATCACTATGTTCTGCCTCATCAGAACTTTGCTATCCTTTTCATCATGTCTCATGTGCTTTTTCTTGACTGGTCTGAAAAACAAATTGTGCTCTTCCCGACTAGTCTCATGTGATGGGTCATTAAAGAATAGGAGAATACCTCACTTAAAAAGCCCCTCCAAGTACTTAATCCCCTTGGTCCCACTGACCTCTATTAAAAGCTGGAGTTCCCCTCCAACTATATCTTCCATAGGATATCTATTGCAAATGGGGTAGCCTTCCTAGTTCTGTTACAAGAGATACAGAGCTAGACAAGAAGAAATCCTGGGAGCCGAGAAGTTGAATATCTTAATTTTAAAAAATATTTTAAAAATAAATTTTAAAAATTCAAAATAAATTTCTTTTAAAAATTTCAAATAAGGCCTTAGGACATAAAGTATATTTTTCCAAGATGACAAAGATTTTCTGACTCGTGAATCAATATTCTTTTCCCTATACCATATTGTCTTCCTTTTAGTAGCATAATGAAATTTTTTGAAAGGAAAGATATTGGCCAATATGTGAATTGTATTTGATATTTTAGTCCGAGAAATTCAAACTCTTTCTCATGTTATTTTTTTAATCCTCATGCCAGGAAATTATGGTCACTGCTAGCCAAAGTTCATCATCTTGCCAGACAGATCATTCCTGGTAATTCATCAAATAGGGCATTCCTCTGTTGTCGCCTCTTACACAGTACACTGTGATCTTGTTTGCTATTCCATGGTTCCTTTACCCTAGCATAACAAAGCACTTAGAGATCCTGATCTGGTTTTTTCAACACTTTATATATCCCCTATCTTATTCAATAATCAGTAAATCCCAATGAGGAAACCTGGGATTTGGACTTGGCAGCTGTTCGCCTTTGCTCCTTCCTTGGCATTTCTCACTTACTTTACCATTGCCAATATGAGCAAACCAGCTGCAGTGACCAGGTTGAGACATCCCAGACACAGAAGATTCTGCAGACGTAATCATAATAATAATGATACTAACTTAGTTGAAGCCCTGAAAATAAAACTTCCAGAGAGAAATCAAGGAAAGATGAAAAGCATGCAATTCTTTTCTGTGTCTTTCAGATAACAATCAACAAGCCAAAAGAATAAAATATCATTTATTAAGAGCACTTCTTGTGGGCACAACGCCAAGTTCTGTCATTACAAATACAAGCAAGTAAAACATTTCCTGTCCTCAGGGATCTTATGTTCTAATGGGGACAGACCACACAGGAAGAGGTGCTAGAATTGGAAAGGATGGGAAAGAAGAGTTGAGAGCGACATGTTATGGAGCTGGTAAGGTTGGAATTAGAGGCTTTCTAGTACCCGAGCCAGATACAAAACAATAGGAAACTGATATAGATGTTGTCATCTTTAACAAAAATATTGCATTTCTAACATTTCCTATTAGGCAAGTATAAGGACCCTGCCAAATAATTCACTAAAGAAACTCTAACCTGGAAAATTGGATGTAAGTCAGATTCTATGTTCTGTGTGTGGACCTGTCACAGATTGTAAAATGGCCAAGGATGCCACTAATCTTACATTTACCTCAGTTTCAACATCCATAAATATGAAAGGAAAAGTCAATTTCTTTATTCTATAGAGGTTTTCAAAAAGAAATAGCCCAAGAAATCATTTCTCATTTTTGAACCTCAGTTTCCAGATTATATTGGGGGGGGAGTTAGACTATATGGTTTGTTAGGTCCATTCCAACTTCAAAACCTGTGAGCCAAAGGCATAAAATAGACCCAAGACCCATGCTCAGTGGCTGCACATGGACTTTAGTGTGATCCTATCCTACAAGGGACTATTTTTCTTGCTATAGAAGATATGGCTTCAAGAGGTTAGAAGCTGAGAAGGCAACAAGCACATAGGTCCCCTCAACTGGGACTGTACCTCCATGCCAAAATCATCCATAATTTACTACCCTATCAGAGGTAGCTGTGAAGGAAAGAGGTCTTGGCCCATGAACGTAAGTTCAAGAACGCAGAAGGAATATCTCCAGCTAAGGGAGCAGTCAGCAATGAAGGTCAGGTTATTAGGCTAGGATAAGATACACAGAGACAGATCACCAGCACAGAGGAGAGCACCTGGGGGCCTTAAATACTTATCTCCATCTGGCAGCATCTGTTCCTCACCTTGGCCCTGACTCAAAGGTTAACCTCTTATGAAAAATGGACGGGAGGACGAAGGGAAGGGAAAGGGGAGGGAGGGAAGGAAGATGCTGTAGCTGGGTTTTTCTGCCTGGCTTTGCTGAAAACATTTATCTGACACAGATTATCTCAGTTGTCTGGAGAAATGGTTGTTAAATTAATATTTCACATTTGTTGCAGGTTTATATGTACCTTGTTTCTCTCGACAATGCCTACTTAGTCGAAATGTATATTCATTTGAATCAAGGGCCAAAGGACTGCAGAATATACTAAAATATATTTGTTTGAGGAGGAGCAGGAAGGATGGCCAAAGGTTTCTATTTCAAAATATCTTCTAAGAAGCCTGTTATTAATGCTATCCAATTCTAGTCTACCTCTGAAGTGTCACCTAGTCTCTCACTATTTCTACTGCTATAATGCTTGTCTAGGTCATCATCAACATGAGTGTAGAGCAATGTAGCAGTCTCCTGGGGTGGGGATCATCCCATAGGACATCTCAGAATTCTGTCCTGTTTCTGGTCACAGCCCTGCAGCCACACTGTGGCCCAGCAACAGCCAGGACATGGCAACTTGGTCTAATGTGGCAAGCCCTGCAGTCTCTTGGTACCCAGACAGGGTTGGGAGACAGATTTTTTGGTGGTGCTGGGGGAAGGGAAGAATGATTTCATCAGCAACTAAACACAGTGGTATATGGGCAGTGGACCTAGTTCAAGTGTAGCCTCAAGCACTTAGTAGGTATGCAAACCTAGGCAAGTTACTAAACCTCTAACAGGTTCACTTTCTCCACCTGTAATGGGATAATAACAGCACTTACCTCCCAAGGTTGTTGGAAGATAAAATGAGTTAATATTGTTAAGTGTTGTGAATATCTGAAAAATACATATAAATGCTGCTTATTGTTGTTATTGTTATTATCAGTTACAAGAAGAAATAAGCATTCAACTGGGCCTTCAACTCTTGCATGTGACAAGTGGTGCTCTCTGTCTCTAGACTCCCTCTGAAGGGGAATGGGGAGATGGGCATTGTCCTTTGGGTCCGTATGAAGCAGAGACTTAAAGCGAACCTGCACCTAGGGCCCTGGCCGTCCTTTAACACTTGTGCTTCTTTTTCATAGAGGATGACCTAGCACTGTTCTAAGATGGGAAGTACCCTGGCATGGAGGTAAAGTTGTGAATTTGAGAGACCCAGGGGTGTCAGGTTCCCTTAGGATTTGTGAAGTCTAGTGACGAGGAAAGTTTCTGGACACTGAAGAAGATGGCCAATGACAGGAGAATGGGTCATTTACCAAAAGACATCGATAAAACAGAAACTTGAGCCATGCTGAGCAGTCCTGCAAACTCTGTGTGGATATGCTTCCAAAGGTATGCTTTCCAGCTGACTGTAACAGTAATTACAGATAATCTAATCATATTTGGATTTGTTATTATCAAATGAACACTTGGAACTGTTTTATGTTAGGGATTTCTTTTTGTATACAGAAATATATTGTCTGTCCTGTACCTGATTAGTATTCCACCTTTTACCAAGTACATTCTATATGTCTATTTTTGGGGAACCCTCATATCTATGAGTCATAATTGAAATTATAAGTAAAATCATCTCAGGAGTACTAGGGTACCCTAAGAATGTGAAGAGAGGGAGCCTACAACATTTCTTATTAGAGGGAGGGCTTCTCAGGAAATGCCCAGTCCAAATCACATGCCATGGTAGAGAACAGAAAATGGTGTCATCCTCCAGTCTCTCTGGGCCCAGCAGCAATACTTCAAGAACAGACTCCTACTGGGTCTTTCCCCCTCCACCCTCTGCTTCCTCCAATCTAAACCTCACAGTTTTGCCAGACTTTTATCATTCTTTATCTACTTATTTATCTACATCTTCTTCCATCAGCAGCCCCTTAATACCTACTGAGTAAAGTTCAAACACCACAACCTGGCATCCAAGGCTCTTCATAATCTGATCTAGTCTTATCACAAACTAACTCTCCTCTACATATTTCATATGGTTTTAGCAAACTGAACTCTTTGCCATTACCCAGAGATACTTAGAACTTTTTTTTCTGAGAAAATTGGGGTTAAGTGCTTGCCCAGGGTTACTATTAGGAAGTGTTAAGTGTTTGAGGTCACATGTGAATTCAGGTCCTCCTGACTTCAGGGCTGGTGCTCTATCCACTGCACCACCTAGCTGCCCCTACCTAGAACTTTCTTAACTTTTTTTTTTTTAAATTAGTGCCTGTGTTTTACTATCATACTCTTTTACAGAAGTATCCTTTTCCTTTTCTAGAATGAATGGCCCCTGATAACAAAAAAACAGTTAAGCAGATCAAGTAACTAAATATTCTGACTAAAGATGTATACAGAATCAGAGACACACAGATTATCAGAATGGAAAAGCACCTCAGGGGTCATCTGGACCAAAACTTTGCCCACTCATGACCCCTTTTGCTTAAAAAAAGTTTAGTGACCATGGGTTTATAGACACATAAAATGTGAATATGAATCAAATATTTACAGATAATAAATCATAATATTATGACCCCCACATTCAGTTACAAGACCCCATATCGAGTCACAACCCAGAGTTTGAATAATCATCTGTTGTACATTGTTTTTATTTCTGTATGTACCATCTTTTACTGCTTGACTGTAAGCACCATGAGGGCAAGAATTATGTTGTATTTAGAGTCTTTGTATTTCCCCAAGTGTCAAGAATAGCCATTTAATGAATGTTTATTTGAACAGATTTGCTACCAATTAATTTTTCTCTGTTCCATAATTAAACCATAATCCTATGATCTCAGAAATTAGTAAACAAAACCCTAACACATACACATTTATACAAAATACCAGGAAATAAGCAAGGTTAGGTATGCTATTACAAATTCACTATCACTACTAGAAAAAACTAAGTATATATTCTGTCAATGGAATATAGGTAACATCAACTTTTCCCATGCAGGATAGAACATTATGATTAAAATATAAGTTGATTATTGGATAGGATAGAGAGATATTGAGAAAAAGCATAAAAATATTACTGGTCTATAGTTTTATATATATAGTATGGGTTTAAAGGGCAGTCTTAAAATTGATATCATATAAAAGCATTATTTCCATTAAAACTTAGTAAAACTGAATAGGGTAATGATAAACATCCACACACACACACACACACACACACACACACACACGCCCACATGTGTGCACATATGCACAGAAGGTATATATGGTTAATCCCCCAATTCCCCAAGCATTATTTCCCTTCATTAGCTGCCTTTCCCCTGCCATACCAAAGAAAGCGTGTCACTTCCCCATCTTCCATATGTCTCATCGTGAACATATCATCTGCTATTTCCAAGTTGGCATCATTAATAGAAAGGAGTTGACTCCTTCATTGCATTCCTAGTGCTTTGCTTCAGTAGCCAAAAGCTCATTTGCTTTGCCCAAATTGTCAAGTCCATCTGCCGGTAGCCTCTCCAACTCATGATGCCATCTGCCAAGCACTGACCTATCATTCCCATTGGTCTGGATGCCACATTGCCTGAGTCTGGAGTCTCCAAATACTCTCTTACTTTCTTCCAGAATTTATAGAAATGATTCAGCTTGACATTTTACATCTAGCAAAAGAAGGAGCAAAAAGAATTTTTTTTTACCCCGTGAACCATTCCAACTATTGGACTCCATCAGTATTTTCTCCAAATAGCAGTATGAAAGTTTTGACGACTGGAAGAGATCAATAGATTTTTTTTTACCTTTCAGAGGAAGTGAGAAGCTGAGGTGGGGAGAGCAGGGTGGGGGAGACAAATACTCTTTGTTTTCTGAATCTATGTGTGTCCATACAAAATGTAGAAGGGACAGTTTTAAGGAGAAAAAAAGTTTTTATTTTCTATGTAACCTTCTCGGTACAGCACTGACGTTTTTGAGCTCAATGATTTCTGGGGCCCCAGGGATGCTGTGTTTGACGTAAGGAGGTTCATTACTGGAAGAGACAGTGCACTTCCTCAAGCTGCTAACTCATTTAGTAACTGGGAAGAACTTGGACACTAGAGAAACAGATCACACTATAATAAGAGAAGTCAGCTTACATGTACATTTCTACTGCCTGCCAGGATAGAAAATGTGATTGTTCATGAAAAAAGAAAAAAACCAGGTGCCAGAAACACAGATCCTCTTAGCTATTGATAGAAAGTCACTGCAAGATCAACAAATGGGAAAATAATCCCCAGCCTGGTAGTTTATAAAATTCCCTCAAATATATTCATGGACCCTGTGTTAAAAAACCATCAATTGAGAGGATTTTGATGAGGTTCCTCATAAAATTTCCTTAATTCTTATTCCTCTACAAAAAAAAATATCAGTATGTAAGCTCTGACTATCATTGTGATGGTCCTTTTTGCTTTACTTATACTGAGCCCTACAAAGCAATATGAAGAAGCATATTTCAAACTGACCTTTCTTCTTGCCTTTGGATTCATGATAAAGCCAACTGGGCCACTTTTTTTATAATCTCTTTCTCTCTAAGGAGAAACTATAATCCTTCCTTTTAGTTGAGGCTTCTTTTTGTCTTCTTGCTTCATTTGTGCCCAAAACATCAATATAGATATGGTACAGTTACTATATATGTAGCTAAATCATCAGCTGTTGGACTCAGAGCTCACCTCTGGAGGACCAAGAATTAAATTCGGATCTACAGACAATCAGAATCCTAAAAACATACTCTGCCTACATTCCTATTACATTGTCATAATCAGTACTAGAGTAGAAGGCAGCTACTGTACTGTCACCTAAAATAAATTATTCATATGGAAGTGTGAGACATTAACACATGCATGACACTCTGTACAACACTTTTGGGATACCAAAAGATCCTGAGAGGCCGCCCTATCAAGTTGAATATGCTATGATGAAATTCAATATGGACAAAGATAAAGTATTAGATTAAAAGAAAAACCAGCTTTGCAAGTAAGGGGAGAAGGCTGTAGATTTACTTAATATCAGTTTATCTAATTAAAAAAAATATCTGTGTGGTCATCAGGTTGGCAATGTGATGTAGCAGCCCAGAAATCAGATATGATCTTCATCCATATAAAGAGGATCAGAGCTTGCAGGATTGAGGTGACAGGGTCCCTTTGTACTGTACCAAATCAGACTACATTTGGAAGAAGTGAGCTCACCTCTGGTCACCATGGTTTAAATGATGTTTACTGGATGGAGAACAGATAGAGGAAGACAACCTAGATGATCAAGGACCTACAGGCCATATTCCATGAAGGTCAGCTAAAGTGACATGGGAAGGTGAGCCTAGGAGACTGAGAGAAGATATGGCAACTGTCTTCAATCAAGTATGTAAAAAGTTGTCATGTGAAAAAAGGAGCAGACTGGGTTTGATCACAGTGAGTAAAAACTGAAATAAAGTGTAGAAGTTGAAAGGAAGCCGATTTCAGTTTGATGTCAAGGAAAACTGCCTAATGATGACAACTGTCCCCAAAAATTAAACCAGGAAATTCAAAATATGGAGGTCCCCCTTACTGGAGGTCTTCAGGTAGACGCTAGGAACTACCTGTCGGAGACAGTACAGTGAATGTTCCTTTTCAAGTATGTGTTGGAGTACATGATGAGATGCCTCCCAACTCCCAAATTCTCTGATCCCATGACTTCTGAATAGTCTGCAAGCCCTTTTCTCCTTTCATTCAATCATTCTGAACCATGTTTTCCAACATATTGTTTTACGGGCTTGTACTTGGCATTGAAGTCACAAATACATACAATAAACGTATGGTGAATTAAATTGGAGGAACCTGTCATTTCCTCATAGAATTTCTCTACCTCTTCATCCTGAACAACAAATGTTAGCAAATAAGCTACAATCATTGTCATGGTCCTCTTGTTGCTTAGCTCATCATGAGCACCACAAGGCAAAATAACCAAATGTCCTTGTATTTTTTTTTCTTTCATAGCTTCCCATAGCCAAAAACTTTTTCACTTACCAGCCAATATGTTGGTGATGAGCCTTTCCATATGTTCCTGGTCTAGTCTCTTATTGTGGGGCCCTAACTTGGAGCATTGTTGGCTTGGTAAACGTGCCAAAGTTTGGACCCTGAGGGCAGAGTATCTGCGTGCCCAGAATTATCTCCTTGCCCCAATGAGACACTGGAGAAGGATACAAAGCACAGTAATGCAATAAAGTCAACATAAACAAACTGTCATTCCGGGATACTCGCAGTCATCAGATAAAAAGATGAAAGAGGCATCAATCTCCTACAGTCAAATTAGTTACTGGGACAGAAAAGATACACAAGAGTTTGCTTTTATACAGCAGCAGGAGACCATTTCCCTAGTAGGCAGAATGAAGATTATGCTATTTTTACAACTCATTAGGCAAATGTTATATTATGATAAATTATATACTGAACATTTTCCAATATAAAGAGAAAAAATATTTTACCTATCCACTTCTCCATCTATTTATAGGAATGTTTGGCAACTACAATAATTCTGTTTGGATATTGTTTTAAATTAGTTTTTGGTGACCAAGAAAAACACTCAATTTAATGGCCCTATGCATGTCAACAAACAAGCACTTATTAAATTCCAACTACATATGAGGTACTGTGTAAAGTGCTGATAATATAAAGGCAAAAAGTAGTCCCTGATCTCACAAAACATGTGATCTGAAAATATGCTTCCTTTGTCTTGACTGTGCCCTATCTTTACCCAGAAGTTTTTGGTGTCAGGGGCATTTTGAAAACAAAACAAAACAAAAAACTTGAAGCATTTCAGTATGATTCTAAAGTGAAAGAAGCTGTAAAAAGCAAGAACAGCTTAAGTAATTTAAAGTTATGGTCAAACTTTTTTCCCAAATGAAGTACATCTCTAGATACAGAATCCTAAACTTGTTGGCAGAGTCAACAAAGGTCATTTTTGAAAGATCATGAAAACATGTACGATTGGAGATGGCTTACTATTTCAATTCTGACAATAACAAAGGGGGGGAAGTAGAAACTATAAACTATAATCAATGAGCTAAACTTTAATTTCAAATAGAATTTTAAACATATCAGTGAAGGGATGGGATGTAATAATTTAAATAGAAATTTCAAAAAAAACCTGAATTTATGAAGAATAATGAAAGGTGAGCTTGAAAAGTCTATTTCATTCTTTTTGTTTATATTCCCACCATGTGCTAAAGAAACTTGCCCCAAATAGGTACTTCCTTAAAATGTTTATTAATTTTATTTATTTAAACCAACCCTTTTTCCCATCAATAATTTTATTTGGATTGGAACCCTAGTCTGGTAGATCAGGACAATGCTACTGGCACAGATTACTGAATTTCACCTAAACATTTGATAAGGCCTTTTATGATATTCTTATGAAGGACATAGACAGATGTGAGCTAGACAATAATACATTTATGTGAATTTGTGAATGACTGAACTGCTATCCAAAGTACAGCCATTAAGGGCAATATGTCAACTTGGAGAGCAATTTCCAATGGATTATCAATTATTTACTCTTGTCTCTCTGTGTTATCAAATCTGAAGATGGTCCCCAACTGGAAGAAATAGCTAATAAATTACATGACAGCGAACAGGAAGATCTCAATAAGTTACAAGGACAAACACTCCTAAGAGGATTAAGGCACTATCAGTCATTACCAAAATACTGTGAAGTATCCCAATCAATCAATCAATTTATTAAGTGCTCACTATGTACTAAGCATTATGTTATATGCTAAGGATACAAAAGCAGACAAAAGAAAGTTCCTGCCCTTAAGGAGGTTACAATCTAATGGGATAATATGTAAAGAGATATGTACAAATGAGTCTTGTATAAAATAAAAAAAAAATATATGAGGAAAGAATTGGAAAAAACTTCCCATAAAAAGTGGGATTTTAAATGAAACAATGGAAGCCAAGGGAATCAAAAGGTAGAGATGAAAAGAAAGAACATTCCAGGCATGGGAGAAAGCCAGAGAAAATGCCCAGAGTCGAAAAACGTCATATCATAATTATAAAAGATCCAGGAGGCCATTGTTACTGGATTAAAGAGTATATTTTGGAGAGTGAGATACACTGGAGAACTAGGAGGTAGCTAGATTATGAAGGGTTTTGAATCCCAAAGAGGATTTTGTTTTTCTTTTTTTTTTTCTTTTTTTTTTTAATAGCCTTTTATTTACAGGTTATATGCATGGATAACTTTACAGCGTTAACAACTGGCAAACCTCTTGTTCCAGTTTTTCACCTCTTACCCCCCACCCCCTCCCCTAGATGGCAGGATGACCAGTAGATGTTAAATACATTAAAATATAAATTAGATACACAATAAGTATACATGACCAAAACATTTTTGCTGCAAAAAGAATCAGACTCTGAAATATTGTACAATTAGCTTGTGAAGGAAATCAAAAATGCAGGTGTGCATAAATATAGGGATTGGGAATTCAATGTAATGGTTTTTAGTCATCTCCCAGAGTTCTTTCTCTGGGCATAGTTGGTTCAGTTCATTACTGCTCCACTGGAAATGATTTGGTTGATCTCGTCGCTGAGGATGGCCAGGTCCATCAGAACTGGTCATCATCTAGTATTGTTGTTGAAGTATATAATGATCTCCTGGTCCTGCTCATTTTACTCAGTATCAGTTCGTGTAAGTCTCTCCAGGCCTTTCTGAAATCATCCTGTTGGTAATTTCTTACAGAACAGTAATATTCCATAATATTCATATACCACAATTTATTCAGCCATTCTCCAATTGATGGACATCCATTCAGTTTCCAGTTTTTAGCCACTACAAAAAGGGCTGCCACAAACATTCATGCACATACAGGTCCGTTTCCCTTCTTTATAATCTCTTTGGGATATAATCCCAGTAGTAACACTGCTGGATCAAAGGGTATGCACAGTTTGATAACTTTTTGAGCATAGTTCTAAACTACTCTCCAGAATGGTTGGATTCGTTCACAACTCCACCAACAATGCATCAATGTCCCAGTTTTCCCGCATCCCCTTCAACAATCATCATTACTTTTTCCTGTCATCTTAGCCAATCTGACAGGTGTGTAGTGGTATCTTAGAGTTGTCTTAATTTGCATTTCTCTGATTAATAATGACTTGGAGCATCTTTTCATATGACTAGAAATAGTTTCAATTTCTTCATCTGAGAATTGTTTGTTCATAGAGGATTTTGTTTTTCATCCTAGAGGTGACTGGGAGCCACTGGAGTTCATTGGGCAGGTATGTAATATGGTCAGACCCATGTTTTAGGAAAATAGCATTGGTGACTGAATGGAAGATGGACTGAAGTGGAGAGAGATGAGGCAGGCAGACCTACACGCAGGTTATTGCCAGTCCAGGCATGAGACACTAGAGTAGCAGCTATGTCAGAGGAAAAGAGAGATATTTGAGAGATACCGTCCAACTGAATCACCTTTATCTAACCAGCTACAGAAATTTTGTTGACTTTAGTTTTTTCAGTATGGCAATGGAAATTTAGATTAACCAATAATTTTGGAGCTCTGGGTAATATATAGTTTTGCAGGGGCAATGTTGGATAACCAGAGAGAAGCCAGAGAGAGCAAGGTGACAGGAAAGCAAACCTTAATTATACCCTTTCCAATGCCTTCTCTTAGGTTGACCTTGAACCCTGATAAGGAGGAGAATATGGCTTCTTATGCTGCTTCCTCTTCCCGCCTGCAATGTAGGACCTCTAGCTGTAAAATACCTAGAATTCAGTCTAGTATTAATTACAGGTGAAAATAGGTTTCAGAGAGTTATCCTTTAAAGCTACGTACCATGTAGAGCTCCTTGCATAGGAGAAAATGTCTTCTGATTTTTCAAAAACAAACAAAGCAGAAGCAGACTACAAAGGAAAATCTGAACTGTCCATATTAAAACATGATTCTGATTTCTTCCTCATACTTAAACATGACTCTGATTTATTTCTATTATGCTGTCTGTGCAATTTTTTTGCTACAATGGGTACCAATCTCTTGCTACAGAGCTTTGTTAAGAATCTTACTTTGCAAATTATTGTACCACAGAAAGAACAAAATAAACATCTTATATCTGAAGAGTCCTATGTGGCCCAGTGAACACTGGAGCCTTTAACTTAATTTCCCCAGACAGCTCTCTTTGTAATCATCACCTACATTCTGCCCAAATTAGGAGTGCCTCGGTTAGGCTGTAGTTGCTTGGCAGAGGGACTGAAAGACGTGGAGTCATTTTAAAGAAAGAAAACATTGCTTGCATCTGAATATTTCCACTCAGAATACAGGCCTACTTCACCTCCAGTTGACCATATGCTCTACCCGCATTCTCTAAACACTTTGTTTGGTTATGACACTTGGTTATTTTTATCCAGTCTGCCTCTTTTCATAAAGGGAATCAATATGAATTTACTGATACAACTTTATAAGTAAGACCCTAAAGGTATATATTTGTCATCTGTCATTCTCAATGTTGAGAGAGAACCTTATGAAGTAAATGTGAGGAGGTAGCTATCTTTGTACCTATCACTCAGTGTAAATACAGATGTCGTTCCCACTTAGTGCTCCAGAGCTCAAATCCCCAGGGTAGAAGGCACCTTGAGAAGCCTCTGATCAGAGGCAGAGCTGTTGTCCCCAGAAGAAACAGGTACTCCCTTGTAAACAGTGGAATTTCAACAGCCTAAGGACTATTTGATTTACAATAAGAGAAGACGACACGTGTCCTAGTGCTATTCTTTTTCAGTGTCTGGATGTGGAACTAGGCACAATGGCTTGCTCTGGATCCTTTGATTAAACTTGGCTATATGTCTCTGACCAAGGTACTTAACTCCCAGTGTTCCAGGTAACTTGCTAAGATTCCAGTCACAGAAAGAGTGCTTCTCAATTCGCAGTTTCCTAAATCATTGATGCAAAAGTCTAGTTCTGATTCCTAAAGGGCTATATAATTCCTATGGAATGTTAAGAGACCTACAGCAAAAAATAAGTCCTCAAAAATGGGAATGGATCCTTTGCAGAGGATTTCTGGGATGACATGGAAAAAATGTCACAAAGAATTATCACTAATTCCCTTTGCGTTTTGTGGGGTTATGCCTCAGGGCACTGGACTGGGCCTCCTTCTCTCCCTACATTATCTCATTATCTCTCAGCAACTTTATCTATTATTCTGGGTTTAACTATTTCTCTCTCTCTCTCTCTGTCTCTCTCTCTTTTTGTGTATATGTATATGTATGTATGTATGTATATGTATATATATATGAGATGCCTAGATATCCAGGACCAAGTGTCTCACCCTAGTTCCTCTCACAGATCACTGAAATCCCAACTAGATGTTCCAAACCCAATCTCAAACCCAATATGTCATGACATACCAAAAAGGAACTATTACTCCAGTCAGAAGATCTGGGTTCAAATCCTACCCCAGGTACTTGACTACCTGTGTGAACCTATCTAATTCATTAAATCACTCAGAACCTGAGTTTGCTCGTCTATAAAATGAAGAGCTAAACTCAGTGATAATAAGGATCAAAACCAGCTCAAAACGTACAATCCAATGATACAGAATCAAATAGTTTTAAGTCTAAAACAAAATGCATGATGTTTTTTTCCCCAAACCCGCCTTTCTTTCTAACTTCCCTCTATTGCTTCAGTACATTAATACTCTTCTAGTCATGCAGACCTTTAATATCCAAGTCATTCTGAAGTCTCAACTCCCACTTGTTCCCCAGTACCAGTTTCCAAATTTTGTCAATTCTACCCCCAAAACAGCTCTCGGTTTGTGGTCCCTTCTCTCTGCTCATAGACAGCTCCCACCCAGTTGAAGACCTCTTCACCTCTCATTTGGACTATAACAACAGTGCATTATTCATCTCCCTGCTTCCAGTGTCTTCCCATTCCAATCTATTTCCCACAATTGCCAAACTATCTGAACAACACAGTTCTGACAGTGTCATGCTCCCACTTAAAAAAGTTTGGCGTCTCCCAGTAACTTTTGCAATAAAATACCAACTCCCTTTCAAAACCTTTAACTTTGCAGGCTTAATGAATTTAAATGCCATTCATGCAATCTACATTTAGGCCAATGCAATCCTCTTGTTGTTCCCCATATCTTATATCTATACCTTTGTATAATTCCACTGTGTTTTCCCTAACTTCCTTCAGTTCTCATCTCAAGAACCACCAAAGCAAGTATATGGCCTATCAAGATTCCCTGCTAGGGTCATCCTTAACTGTCAAAACTAACTCTGTATGCATGCATGTATGTATACATGTAATTTCTATTTCCTTCTGTGTATGTGACATCTCTAGCAACAGAACATAGTCCCCTTTACAGCAGACAGGGTCAATTTCATTATTTGCCCCTGTATCACCACATCACAGCACGGTATCTGGCACATAGTATGTGCTTAATAAATGGGAATGTCTGTGTATGTGAATTTTTAAATTGAGCCAAAAAGTGTAAATGGATTGCAATCGGTCCTGGTGGAGAGGAGCACCTACTCCTAGAGATCACAGATCCATCCAAGTGCTGAAGCAGATGGGGCAGGTTAGCATTACATGATATATGCCAACGGGAAAGAATAGCTTTCAGAGAATGCTGAAAAATGTACTAGAAGCATCTCTCTCCTGTCTGTCAGTGGAGTATATGATCAGGCCACACAAAAGGAAAGGAGAGCAGGATAGCTGGCCCTGTCTAAAAAACAGTTTCTACTCCCATGCAATAGAGCCTTTCTGCAGTAAAAGATTTCCCAGTTCTTGCTTATAAATTATGTAGTGTGGTATATAGATTTATGAGAACACTTTTAATGTATAATTAATTGTGAAACTGATTAAACATTTATTTAATTAGATTATAACACAATAATTTAGCAATTACATTAAAAGGTGGATAAAACAAGACATAGAGAAAATATGACTGCTTTCCTAAGGCTGTGTCGGCCAAAGGGATCTTTCTAAAGCATAGGTCGGACCATGTCATTCCCCTACCCACTTAACTCAAATGTTTTCTTGCCAGCTCTTCACAGCTTGGT
Source organism: Sarcophilus harrisii (assembly GCF_902635505.1). Classification (NCBI taxonomy): domain Eukaryota; kingdom Metazoa; phylum Chordata; class Mammalia; order Dasyuromorphia; family Dasyuridae; genus Sarcophilus; species Sarcophilus harrisii. Next base: position 31,096,599 of record NC_045432.1, read on the forward strand.
CTCTTTTCACCCTCCTCCCCCCCCAGTCTTCTTACACATTCCTCCTTTCCAAAAATTCTATGATCTAGTCATACTGATCTATCTGCTATGTCTCAGACATGACACTCTACCTCCTGTATCTGGGCCCTGGACATCTACCTTGCCTGGAATATTTTCCCTCCATCTCTTAGAATCCCAAACTTCTTTCAAGATTGAGCTCTAATCCCACAATCTAGAGAAGGCTTTTCCACAATAGCCTCCCTCAGGTCCAGCAATGTGCTAGGAAATGTTTTAACAACTAGCTTGAGCAGGAAAGTGAGGGAGGGCAGAATAGTATACACCAAATGCTTTTAACCTTAATCAGCCTCATTAATATTTTCTCCAACACTAAGGATAGAGATAACCGACAAAATAATAAATCAAATCAAAGCCCTGATTTGGAGCATCTGTCAACTTCTTGGAGTATAAATGCTCACATCAAAACTTTACCAATTCTACCCTAAGTCTGTGAATACCTATAAAATAGTCTTAAAAATATATCTAGTTCTGTACCAGACCTAAAACTATATTATAAAGCAGCAATCGTCAAAATCATTTGATACCAGCTAAGAAATAGAATAGTACACATCAGTGAAAAAGAATAGGCTCATGAGACACAATGGTCAATGGCTATAGTAATCTAGTGTTTGAGAAACTCAATGACTCCAGTTTCTAAAATAAGAATTCACTGATGGGAAAATTGGAAAATAGTATGGCAGAAACTAGATACTGACCAACAAGATAAGGTCAACATGGGTTCATGATTTAGACAAAAAGGATGGTATTATAAGCAGCTTAGGAGAACATGAGATATTCTGTCTCTTACTTCTGAGGAGAAGGAAAAAAAATTATGGCCAAAGAAGAACTAGAGAACATTATATAATCCACAATGGATAATTGTTATTATATTTAATTAAAAAGTTTTTATATAACCAAAACCAATTCAGACAAGATTAGAGGGAAGCAGAAAATTGAGGGAAAAAAATTTACATCCAAGGATTCTGATAAAGCCTCATTTCTAAAATTTGTAGAGAATTGACTCAAATTTATAAGAGTACAAGACATTCTCCAATTTATAAATGGTCAAAGCATATGAAGAGTTAATTTTCAGATGAAGAAATTAAAACCATTTCTAGTCATATAAAATGCTCTAAATCACTACTGATTAGATAAATGCAAATTTAGACAACTCCGAGGTATCACTACACATCTCTCAGATTGAATAAGATGACCGAAAAAAATAATGATAAAAGTTGGAGGAGATGTGAGAAAACTGGGACACTACTACATTGTTGGTGGAGTTGGGAACTTATCTAACCATTCTAGAGAACAATTTGGAACTATGAACAAGCAGCTATCAAACTGTGCATACTCTTTGATCCTGCATTATCTCTTTTGAGTCTGCATCCCAAAGAGATCATAAAAAAGGGGAAAGGACCAACGTGTGCAAAAATGTTTGTAACAGCCCTTTCTGTAGTGGCAAGGAACTGGAACATGAGTGGATGCCCATCAGTTGGAGAATTGCTGAATAAGGTACAGTACATGCACATTAAGGAATATTATTGTTCTATAAGAAGCAATCAGCAGAATGATTTCAGAAAATCCCAAAGAGACTTACATGAACTGATGCTAACTGAAATAAGCAGAATCAAGAGCAAGTTGTAGATAGTGGCAACAAGATGATGTGATGATCAACTCTGATGGACTTGGCTCTTTTCAACAATGAGGTGATTCATGTCAGCTGCAATGATCTAGTGATGGAGAGAGCCCTCTGCATCCAGAAAGAGGGCTGCAGGGACTGAGTGTGAATCACAACCTAATATTTTTACTTCTTTGTTTTTGGTTGCTTACTTATTTTCTCATTTTTTTTCCTTTTTGACCTTATTTTTTCTTGTGCAGTATGACAACTGTGGAAATATGCGTAGAAGAATTGCACATGTTAAACATATATTGCTTGCTAATTAAGGAAGGGGATGGGGGAACGAAGGAAGAAGAATTTGGAACATGGGGTTTTGCAAGGGTGAATGTTGAAAACTATCTTTGCATGTATTTTGAAAATAAAAATGTATTTAAAAAATGAAATTCATTGTGAAACCATAAAAATGTATCTAATAGTCACACACATACACATATCTACACAACTATTCCAACAGGATGGTGATTCACAATCAAGAGGGAACCAAATTACTAAAAATCACACATTGTGCTACTGAGTAAGACAGAAACTCTGGAGTTCTTCAAGTCAATAAGAACTTGTTCATTTGTAAAGAGTTACACATGTTTTCCCTAAGGTATCAGAAGGCTAACACTAACCATCATAAGCCACTATAAATTCAGCAAACATAAAAAGTAACAGAATAATGAAAAACTCAAACCAGATGTTATCATTAAAAAATCAAAATTAAAGAAAAGACTTCTGACATTTATGTTTTCAAAGGTGAAAAAAATACTTTTATGCATTGATAGAAACCGCTTTTGCCTCAGGAGCATAAATTTCAAGCAGGAAGGGACCTTACAGGTCATCTAATGCTATCCTTCACTTTATAGATGGGGAAGGTAAGACTCAACAGAGGTCAGTGACTTGTCAAAGCCCATATACAAATATTAAATATGTATGAAAGATATGAATAAAGCCAGTATTCTCACTACTACCTGGTGATATTCTCTATGGCCCACATTATTTAAACATTTATGGGTACTCTGGCCTTCTCTTTCCCCCTTTGATTGTGAAACTTAATTCCAAAATTTCCAAAATGCAAGTGAAATTTCTTTGTGTGGAGCATGTAAATGAGAAATATGTAGTATTTTTAATACTGCCTCTTTCTTGTCATTTTCATGCAAAAACGGACACAATATAGGACAGAAAAAGTATAAACTTAATAGAAGTGGAAGAGATTAGGAAGAGCAGGCAAAAATAAACAAAATAACTACACAAGAAAGATATTAACATCACTGATAATTACATTGGTATGATTACTGATCTAGAACCAGACATCCTGGAGAATGAAGTGAAATGGATCACTAACAATAAGGCTAGTGGAGGTGATGGAATTCCAGGGAGCCATTTAAAATTCTAAAAGATGATGCTGTTAAGGTGCTATATTCAATACACCAGCAAATTTGGAAAACTTAACAGTGGACACTGCATTGGAAAAGATCATTTTATATCCCAGTCTTTTTTTTTTAATAGTCTTTTATTTGCAGGTCATATGTATGGGTAACTTTACAGCACTGACAACTGCCAAACCTCTTCTTCCAATTTTTCCCCTCCTTCCCTCCACCCCCTCCCCCAAGATGGCAGGATGACCAGTAGATGTTAAATATATTAAAGTATAAATTAGATACACAATAAGTATACATGACCAAATTGCTACTTTGCTGTACAAAAAGAATCAGACTCTGAAATATTGTACAATTAGCCTGTGAAGGAAATCCAAAATGCAGGTGGGCAAAAATATAGGGATGGGGAATTCAATGTTATGGTTCTTAGTCATCTCCCAGAGTTCTTTTGCTGGGCGTAATTGGTTCAGTTCATTACTGCTCCATTGGAACTGATTTGGTTCATCTCATTGCTGAGGATGGCCAGGTCCATCAGAATTGTTCATCATGTAGTATTGTTGTTGAAGTATATAATGATCTCCTGGCCCTGCTCGTTTCACTCAGCTTCAGTTCGTGTAAGTCCCTCCAGGCCTTTCTGAAATCATCCTGTTGGTCATTTCTTACCAAACAATAATATTCCATAATATTCATATACAACAATTTATTCAGCCATTCTCCAATTGATGGGCATCCACTCAGTTTCCAGTTTCTGGCCACTACAAACAGGGCTGCCACAAACATTCATGTACATACAGATCCCTTTCCCTGCTTTATGATCTCTTTGGGATATAAGCCCAGTAGGAACACTGCTGGTATATCCCAGATTTAAAGACAGGCAGTGCTAAGGAATGTTCAAATCACTGAACAATTACACTTATTTTACATAGCAGCAAGGTTACGCTTAAGATTATTTAAGTTAAGCTTCAACAAAATATAAATGGAGAATTGTCAGCAGAGCAGGCCGGTTTTCAAAAGAGGCAGAAGAACTAAAGACCAAATTGTCAATATTTACTAAATTATGTTGAAAGTAAAGGAGTTCTACAAAACATCTACTTCGGTTTCATTGACTAACTAAAGTCTGCATGAACCAAAACAAACTCTGGCAAGTCCTCAAAGTGATGAGAGTAACAAATCATCTAACCTGTCTCCTGAGGAAACTATATGTGGTCCAAGAAGCAACAAAATTGAACGTGAAACAACTGCCTGACTTAGGAATGAAAAAAAAAAGTATGACAAGGCTGTATGTATATTGTCACCTTATTTATTTTTATATGCAGAGTACCTCGTGTAAAATGCCAGGCTGGAGGAATTAAGCAGGAATTAAGGATGCTGGGAGAAATGTCAACAATCTGATGTATGCAGATGATACCACACTGAAAGCCGAAAATGAAGAGAAATTACCAAATTTCTTGATGAGAGTGAAAGAAGAGACTTTAAAAGGTGGCTTAAAAGCTTAACAAAAAAAAAATCTTGGCAACTGTTCCCATCAGTTCCTGGGAAATAGAAGGGGAAGAAATGGAAGAAATGTCAAATTTCATATTTTAAGGCTCAAAGATCACTACGGATGGTGACTACAGATAAGAAATTAAAATATGCTTGATACTTGGAAGGAAAGATATAGCAAATCTGAACAGCATAAAAAAAAAAAAAAAAACAGATTCATCACCCTGCCAACAATGGTCTGTATAGTCAAAACTATGTTTGTTTGTTTTTTTCCTAGTAGCAATTCACAACAGTGAGAGTTGTACTGTGAGGAAAGCTAAACACTGCAGAATCGACTCCTTCAAATGTTAGTACTGGAAAAGACTCTTGAAAAGCCAACAGGCTATTTACTGGGAAGTTTAACTAAAGTTTAAATACTTTAGTCACATAATGAGAATTCAGAATTCATTAGAGAAAAGAGAAAAAAATTAACTCTGATTTTGGGAAAGATTGATGGGGAAAGGAGAGATAGTGAAGGCCAGAAGGGTCTGATGTGCTTTGGTACATGGGTCACTAAGAATAGGACACAAATGAATGAATGAACAATTAACATTCTATTAAGGCAAAGCTTCTTAAACTGTGGGAAGTGACCCTATATGGAGTTATGTAACTGAATGTGGAGGTCACAAAATGTTTGACAATAGTAAAGGGTATCAAATACTCAAACACAATCTAATTCTTTATGTAAAAATCAATCAGCACATTCATCTCATTAGTATGCAAATTTGCTTCTATCTTTAATAATAAAATTATATGTATACCACAGAAGTATTCTAAAACAAATTTCTTACTATCAGCATAATTGACCATATCAATAGCCAAACTAACAGAAATCATGTGATTATCTATAGATGCAGAAAAAGCATTTGACAAAACATAATACCCATTCCTAATGAAAACACTAGATAGCACAGAAATGAATAGAGATTTCCTTAAAATGCTAAGTGACTTCTATCTAAAAGCATGAACAAGCAGTCTATGTAACGGGGATAACTTATAATAATTCCCAATAAGATCAAGGGTAAAACAATGTTGTCCACTGTTACTACTTCAATATTGTACTAGAAATGTTAGTTTGAGCAATAAGAGAAGAAAAAAATTGGTATGGTTTTTCTTGCAAAACATGAAAATATGGAAAGAATTGCATATATTTAGTCTATATCAAATTACTTACTGTCTTGGCGAGAGGGAGGGAAGGAGAAAAATTTGGAATATAAAGTCTTATAAAACAAATGTTGAAAACTATCTTTACATGTATTTGGAAAAATAAAATATTATTAAAATAAAAAAAATAAAACAGCAGAATAAAAGAGAAAGGAAAGAATTTTAAAAATAAAATATATTTCTTTGCAATTTATCAATAAATGTTTGATTTGTGATACACACACATATACACACACACACACCTATACACGTATACATACACACACACACATATACCTGGGGTTGTATAAAAATGTCTTGGGCAAAAGGCATTTGTGAGTAGGGGACGTTTCAGAAGCCCTGTTTATAGAACCAGAATGCTAGGGAAACAAAGAATTGTGATTTAATATGATATTCAAACCTTTTCTTTGTTGTTGAAAATCATTTTCTTTTGATGTTTTTACAATGGCTGAGTCGATTTCTTCCCTGCTTTTATAAGTTCAATCTTGTAAACATAGTTGAATCTTTTTTAATGACTGAATCTCCTGTAAGTGCCTTTTAAGTCATCATTCTGAAGATCAATGATCTCTTTGTAGAACAAATGTAGAAGGTGGAGTGGAACCAACGGTATATTGAGCCCCAGCAAGGTCTGGAAGTTGACTTTGTGACTGAAATCCCTGATACATATGTGTGAATACATATGCACATGCATAAATATAATTGCATACATTTGTATATGTATATGTGTATTTATAGTTTCTGAAAAGGTAAATACAAGTGGGAAAAATCCAGATAATTGAACATTCTAATTACACTGGTTCTTCCTTAAGCTGTATTATTTTCAGCAATGACCAGTGTTATTGTTTCCACATCAGAATATTATTAAAATAAGTCAGTTAGCATTTACTACTATCTAATAAATTGCCATATATAATACAAAGCAGATTTTTTAGTCAACAGTGTTTGTTGGAACATCATTCTCTAGAAATTACCATAGTAAGAATTATAAAAGGAATGAAATTAAAGAAAAAATATGTATGATATATTGTAACATATTTAACATGTATTGGACTACCTGCCATCTAGGGGAGGGAGTGGGGGGAAGGAGGGGAAAATTTGGAACAGAAGATTTTGCAAGGATCAATGTTGAAAAATTACCCATACATATGTTTTGTAGATAAAAAATTTTAATTAAAAAATGTGTATGTCTTTTTCCCAGTATACTAGGAAAACAGGGAAGCTACACATGAAGAAATAAAATCAAACATAGTATATAAATACTCTGTGTTTATAACTCTATGTATAAACATAAATGCTCATGCAAAAAAAACATGTAGATAAACTGATTTCAATGCTTCATATGTGGGTCCATCCTCCACAAAAGGTGATGGCAGCCACTTCCATACCTTTCTGGATGGTCTTCATTACTTCTTTTAGGGGAAAAAAATTCTTATTTATAAGTATGTTGGAACTTAGGAAAAAATGATACATGGAAAAAAAGACATACACCATTACTGAGCCCAGACCTGAAGTCTTTCTAGCTCAGAGAGAATTGGCATTGTTGTTATACTATTGTTTGTCATGTATAACTCTTTGTGACCCTGTTTGGGGTTTTCCTTGGCAAGGACAGTGGGATGAAATTGAGGCAGAGTTAAGTGAAGTCCCAGGGTCACAGAGCTCATAAGTACCAAAGCCTGTATTTGAATTCAAGTCCTTCTACTGCATCAACCAGCTACCCTCATATCAGGTTTTGTTATTGTTGTTGAGTCCTTTCTGGTGCATCTGATTCTTTGTGAACCCTTTTGGGGTTTTCTTGGCAGAAATACTGGAGTGGTTAGCCATTTCCTTCTCCAGTCCATGTTAAAGATGAGGAAACTGAGGCAGAATGAGGGTCACACAGCTAGCAAGTGTCTGAGGTCAGATTTTAACTTATAAAGATGTATCTTCCTGATTCTAAGCCCAGTGCCCCTATCCAATGCACTACCTAGCTGCCGATATCTGTACAACACATGTACATACACAGGGGAGGGGAACAGTGGAGTGAGAAGAAGAGAAAAGGACAGGGGAGAGGAATCTGAACTTATTTGATCCTCAGACAACTTTTTAAGATTCTAAGAAATGGATAAGCACATGAAATGGTAGAAAGTCTTTCCAAACTAACAAAATTGTAGGGCTACAGTGTAGTGATGCATATGTAGGCTTTAGAAATATATGTGTATGTTACACCTATACACATGTACATGATCACATACTCATACATGTATAAATAAATATACATGTGTATAAGTGTGTATGCCATAACTGGTTAGAAGATCTAATGAAATAAGAAAGACTTAATTTTTTCCTTCTGATTCTTACTTTCTGTGTGACTGTGGCTAAAACCCTTACCCACTCAAAGCTCCAGGCACACCTCTAGGTTACAGAGGAATTACTAAGCTTTGGTGATATTAAGTTTCCACATCAAGACCTCCCTCCACTAATAAAATCGCTAGCAGTATGTGTGTGTATATATATATTTATACCTTTTTATATATACACATACATGAACATATACATGTCTACACGCCCATGCATATGTATATGTATGTATGTATACACAGAGAAAAAGTGATAGAGAACAGGAGAAAGAGAGATGCAACACCCCCCCCCCCAGCTATGGATACTGTGTTGAAAGTAATTTAAGTGGTTTGTGGCAGCCCTTTTTGTAGTGGCTAAAAACTGGAAACTGAATGGATGCCCATCACTTGGAGAATGGCTGAATAAATTGTGGTATATGAATATTATGGAATATTACTGTTCTGTAAGAAATGACCAGCAGGATGATTTCAGAAAGGCCTGGAGAGACTTACACAAACTGATGCTGAGTGAAATGAGCAGGACCAGGAGATCATTATATACTTCAACAACAATACTATATGATGACCAGTTCTGATGGACCTGGCCATCCTCAGCAAGGAGATCAACCAAATCATTTCCAATGGAGCAGTAATGAACTGAACCAGCTACGCTCAGAGAAAGAACTCTGGGTGATGACTAAAAACCATTACATTGAATTCCCAATCCCTATATTTATGCCCACCTGCATTTTTGATTTCCTTCACAAGCTAATTGTACAATATTTCAGAGTCTGATTCTTTTTGTACAGCAAAATAACGTTTTGGTCATGTATACTTATTGTGTATCTAATTTATATTTTAATGTATTTAACATCTACTGGTCATCCTGCCATCTGGGGGAGGGGGTGGGGGGTAAGAGGTGAAAAATTGGAACAAGAGGTTTGGCAATTGTTAATGCTGTAAAGTTACCCATGCATATATCCTGTAAATAAAAGGCTATTAAATAAAAAAAAGAAAGTAATTTAAGTGAGTCAGAAAATGTTCCCCAGAATAGGAGATATGCGTGGAGTTTTTGGAAAAATGAGGCAGATTGTGGAGCAGTCTAGAGGACCAGTATGTGAATAAGGCAGGCTGGAGAGCCTTTACTACTTGGTTAATTACAAGAACAAAAGTGCTAACTTGGCGAGGAGATGGCAGTTAGGGATGGGTTTTGATGGGTACATGAAATTGATGGAAGAATAAAAACCAGAGAAGGGAAACTGTAGGATTTAGAAATGGAAAAATGAAATGAGTAAACTAATATGTAACATAAATTAAGGGGAGAAACTGGGGGCAGGTAAACTAAAGTTTCATATGGCTTTTTGTACTTATAAAATTGTTAAAATAGTCCACAGTTTTTCTGTACTTTAATTAAAAGATCTCAAACAGAACATGATTTTTGAAAGAGCTGTTGAAAGCCTACATTATATTGCAAACAGAAGAAAGTAAACTAAAATGTGAGCTATGTTATACACAATCCATTCTTGTACTTGATCCTACTTGAAAAACTAATTTAACTCTAAGGAATTTAACTAATATTATGTTGTAAAAATGAGTCTTCACAGGCCCCCATAGATTCAATTCACATCTTTTTTTTTTTTATTATAGCTTTTATTTACAAGATACATGCCATGGGTAATTTTTCAGCATTGACCCTTGCAAAACCTTCTTGCCAACTTTTCCCCTCCTTCCCCCCACCCCCTCCCCCAGATAGCAGGTAGACCAAAACATGTTAAATATGTTAAAGTATATTTTTAAATACATTATATGTATATATAGCCATACAGTTATTTTGTTGCACAAGAAGAATCGGACTTTGAAATAAGGTAAAATTAACCTGAGAAGGAAATAAAAAATGCATGCGGATAAAAACAAAGGGATTGGAAATTCTATGTAGTGGTTCACACTCATTTCCCAGAGTGGTTCCCTTTTGCTGGTTCTATTCATTATTGAACAAATGGAACTGATTTGGTTCATATCACTGATTAAGAGAGCCATGTTCATCAGAACTGATCATCATATAATATTGTTGTTGAAGTGTATAATGATCTCCTGGTCCTGCTCATTTCACTCAGCATCAGTTCATGTCAGTCTCTCCAGGTTTTTCTGAAATCTTCCTGCTGGTAATTTCTTACAGAACAATAATATTCCATAACATTCATATACCACAATTTATTCAGCCATTCTCCAACTGATGGGCATCCATTCAATTTCCAATTTCTAGCCACTACAAAAAGGGCTTCCAAAAACATTTTTGCACATACAGGTCCCTTTCCCTTCTATAAGATGTCTTTGAGATATAAGCCCAGTAGTAACACTGCTGGATCAAAGGGTGTGCACAGTTTGATAACTTTTTGAGCACTGCTCCAAATCACTCTCCAGAATGGCTGGATGTATTCACAATTCCGCCAACAATATATCAGTGTCCCAGTTTTCCCACATCCCCTCCAACATTCACCATTATCTTTTCCTGTCATCCCAGCCTATCTGAGATGTGTGTAGTGGTATCTCAGAGTTTTCTTAACTTGCATTTTTCTGATTAATAATGACTTAGAGCATCTTTTCATATGGCTAGAAACAGTTCCAATTTCTTCATCTGAAAATTGTTCATATCCTTTGGCCATTTGTCAATTCTCTCTATATTTTGGAAATGAGACCTTTATCAGAACCTTTGACTGTAAAAAATACTTCCCAGTTTATTGCTTCCCTTCTAATCTTGTCTGCATTAGTTTTGTTTGTACAAAAGCTTTTTAATTTGATATAAACAAAATTTTCTATTTTGTGATCAATAATGACCTCTAGTTCTTCTTTGGTCATAAATTCGTTCCTCCACAGGTCTGAGAGGTAAACTATCCTATATTCTTCTAATTTATTTATAATCTCATTCTTTATGCCTACTTCATGAACCCATTTTGACCTTATCTTGGTGTACAGTGTTAAGTGGGGGTCAATGCCTACTTTCTGCCATACTACTTTCCAATTTTCCCAGCAGTTTTTGTCAAACCATGAATTCTTATCCCAAAAGCTGGGGTTTGTGTCTTTGTCAAACGCTAGATTATTAAATTTATTGACTATTCTGTCCTATGAACCTAGCCTATACCACTGATCAATTAGTCTATTTCTTAGCCAATACCAAATGGTTTGGTGACCGCTTCTTTATAATATAGTTTTAGATCAGGCATAACTAGGCTACCTTCATTTGATTTTTCTTTCATTAGTTCCCATGAAAGTCTTGACCTTTTGTTCTTCCAGATGAATTTTGTTGTTATTTTTTCTAGAACATTAAAATAGTTTTTTGGGAGACTGATTGGTATAGCACTAAATAAATAGATTAGTTTAGGGAGTATTGTCATCTTTATTATATTCACTCATTCTATCCAAGAGCACTTAATATTTTTCCAATTGGTTAGATCTAACTTTATTTGTGTGGAAAGTGTTTTATAGTTTTACTCATAAAGTTCTTGACTTTCCCTTGGCAGAGAGATTCCCAAATATTTTATACTATTGGTAGTTACTTTAAATGGAATTTCTCTTTGTATCTCTGTTGGATTTTGTTAGTGATCTATAAGAATGCTGATGATTTATGTGGGATTATTTTGTATCCTGCAACTTTGCTAAAGTTGTGGATTATTTCTAATAGCTTTTTAGTAGAATCTCTGGGGTTCTCTAAGTATACCATCATATCATTTGCAAAGAAGGATAATTTGGTTTCCTCATTACCTACTCTAATTCCTTTAATCTCTTTCTCAACTCTTATTGCCAAAGCTAGCATTTCTAATACAATATTGAATAGTAATGGTGATAGTGGGCAACCTTGTTTCACTTTTATTGGTAATGTTTCCAGTTTCTGGATTACATATGATGCTTACGGATGGTTTTAAATAGATGCTCCTGACTATTTTAAGGAAAAGTGCATTTATTCCTATACTCTCAAGTGTTTTTAATAGGAATGGATGTTGGATTTTATCAAAAGCTTTTTCTGCATCTATTGAGGTGATCATATGGTTTTTGTTAATTTGGTTATTGATATAGTCAATTATGCTAATAGTTTTCCTAATATTGAACCGGCCCTGCATTCCTGGTATAAATCCTATTTGGTCATGGTGTATTATCCTGGAGATGATTTTCTGTAATCTTTTGCTAATACTGTATTTAAGATTTTAGCACCAATAGTCATGAGGGAGATTGGTCTATAATTTTCTTTCTTTCTCTGTTTTCAACCTACCTGGTTTAGGTACCAGTACCATATTTTCCTCTCCCATGTTTTAATGAAGTGAGATAAATTTCTCAGTAAACCAAGTATGTCTATTATTCTCTCTTTGAGCCAAATCTGATAAGAGTAAGATTCACACAATATTCTTTTCCCTCCCTAAATTCCCTCAGATATGATAGGTTTCCTTTGCCTCTTTGTGGGATGTAGTTTCCCTCTTTTTATCTCCCCTTTTCCCTTTTTCTGATACTATCCCCTTTTCACTTGTACTTCCCTTTTTTGTATTATAACAGTAAAATCAAATTATACACAAGCTCTTTATGTATGCCCATAACAGAAATACAATTCTCAAGAAGTCTTTTTTACCTTTTTCTGTTTCTTTTGAGTCCTATATTTGGAGGCCAATTTTTTTGTTTAGCTTTGCTTTTTCATTTGAAACAAATGGAATTCACCTCTTTCACTGAATGTCCATCTTCTTTCCTGGAAGAAAATGCTCAGCTTAGCTGGGTAGTTTAAGCTTGGCTGCATTCCAAGTTCTTTTGCTTTTTGGAATATCAGATTCCAGGCCCTTTGATCCTTTAATGTGGAAGCAGCTAGATCCTGAGTGATCATTTTTGTGGCTTCTCGGTGTATGATTTGTTTTTTCTGGCTGCTTGTAATATTTTTTCCCTTAATATGATAGTTCTGAAATTTAGCCACAATATTCCTTGGAGTTTTTATTTTGGGGTCTCTTTCAGAAGGTGTTTAATGAATTCTTTTAATGCCTATTTTACCTACTGATTCTATTCTTTCTGGACAGATCTCTTTGATGATTTCCTGTAAAATATTGTCTAGACTCTTTTTTTCATTAGTTTTCAAGAAGTCCAATAATCCTCAGATTATCTCTCCTAGCTCTATTTTCCAGGTCTGTTGTTTTTCCACATAGATATTTAACATTTTTTTCTTTCTTTCTTTTTTTTTTTAAGTTTTGCTTGACTGATTCTTGATGTCTCAATGAATCATTCATTTCTATTTATTCAGTTCTGATTTTAATGAGTTATTTTCTTCATATGTCCAATTGAATTTTTCAATGAGTAGTTTTGCTCTACGTAATTTTTTTTCCATTTCACTAATTTTTTTACTGAGTTATTTTCTTTTTCCAATTCACAAGTCCTACTTTCCTGGGAGTTCTTTATGTTTTCCAATTCACAAATTTTGTTTGCCTGGGAATTCTTTACCTTTTCCAAATCACATTTCAGGAAGTCATTTTCTTTTCCCACTTTATCAAATTTTTCTTTTAGTGAGTTATATGCCTTTTATGTACTCTCTTGCATACCTTCTCTTTCCTTTTCCCATTTTTCTTCTAGCTCTTTTTTAAGATCTCTTATAATTTCTTCTAGGAGAGCCTTGTGTGATAGGGACCAGGTTACATCCCCCTTTGGGGTTTTGTCTGGAGATTGTCTGCTATTTGTCTCCTTGGGGTTGAAAACCTGCTCTCTTTCTGTATAGAAAGTATCAATGGTTAGAGTTTGCTTGGCTTTCTTACTTATTTTTTTTAAAAGTCCTTTGGGTCTGCCTTCAGGGCAAGGAGGTTACCAGTTTCCTCTATAGAACAGGGATAGATAGATGGACAGTAGCTGTCTTGCAAACATGCTGCAAAGAGCGGCCAAGCTATGGAAATGCTCTGTGAAGAGCCCTGCAGTGGAAGTGTCACTGCCCTGGGAAGAGCATCTGTGAGAGTTCCGCTGTCCTGGGCAGAATCTCCCCTCCCCCCACTGTGCAGAAGTGTGGCTGCCCCAGGCAGAGCCCCCCCTGCTGTGCAGAGGTGTGGCTACCCTGGGCAAAAGCCCAATGCTGCAGAACGTGGCTGCACCGCTGTGCTGTGGTTCATGCTAAGTCACTTCTGGTGCTGGGTGTATGTAGCCAAGTCTTGTTAAGCTCTGGGGTTTGGGGGTACATTCAACCTTTGGCATTTGTCTAACTTCTCTGCTGATCTACCACTCTGCAACCAAGACAGAACAGCCAATGTGTGGTAGAGTCCTCCCTGCAAATTCTCCACCTGCAGTGACCACCCCAGCCCCTGGTCTGCTCAGCGTGTTAGCCCTCCATGTTCTGGCTCCTTGCCTACACTGGCCTTCTCCTGCTCATCAGGACAAACCTTTTTGGCAATCTTCCAGATTATCTCCAGCTGGTAATTTGTTGTACTCCCAATATTCATGGATTTTACCAGTCAAGCAATATTTCAGAAGCTGAATTTTTTCATCAGTAGTGAGGGTAGAAGAGAGTTTAGAATGAAGTATGTGTCCTCCCTACCATCTTGGCTCTGCCCCCAGCAATAATATTCTTAAGTGTTTTTCACTAAGGATCTCCTTGAGGTGGTGATCTGAGGATTTTTTTTTCTCTATTTCTACTTCCCGTTTCTGTTCTATCACTCCAGGACAATTTTCTTGGTTTGTTTCTTGCATTATCATTTGAAGGTCCTTTTTTGGGCACAATTTTCAGGCAGTCCAATTATTCTTATATTTTTTCTTCTTGATTTGTTCTCCTTATCTGTCATTTTCCTTATATTTCACATTCTGTTCCATTTTTTTATTCTTTATAATCTGATTTGTTATCTCATGGACTCTTGTAGCTTCACTGGCCTCCCCTTGCCCAATTTTAATTTTCAAAGAGTTATTTTCATCTTTGAGATCCTGTATCTTCTATCTTCTTTTATAGTTGGTTACCTTTTTTTTTTTTTTTTTTTTTAATAATTTCCTTGTTTTTCTTGGATGGTTTTTATTTTTTTAAGTTTTTTTTCTCAATGTCTCTCATTTGATTTTTAAATTATTTTTTGAGTTCTTCTATAAATTCTCTCTGGTCACATTATTCTTTTTTGTTAAGCTTTTTTTTTACTCTAGTGTCTTCTGATGAAGATAAACCCCAATATTCCCTGTTCCCATAATATGTTTCTATAGTTGGATTCTTATAGTTGGATTCTTTTTTTTTTTTTTTTTTTGTTAAGCTTTTTTTTTTTTTACTTCAGTGTCTTCTGATGAAGATAAACCCCAATATTCCCTGTTCCCATAATATGTTTCTATAGTTGGATTCTTTATTCATTTTTAAATAAGAAGTAATAGTATAAACACCTCTAATCCTGGGATGGGAGAGTGATGTCTCTGGCTTATCTTCAGCTCTCCACTCTGACCAAGAATCCCAAACAAATAGTTCCACCCTCCAGCAAGTGCACATAGGCAGCAACATCCCTGCCTCACTGCCCTTGCACTCCTGATATGCTGGTTCCTTCTCGCCGATGGCTGCTTCTCAGCAACACAGCTGGACCTGGCATTCCTAATCAGCCAAGGTTCACCCTGTCTTCCTGGACTCAAACCCCTACTTGACAAACAGTCCAGGAGCAGAAAGTTTGTGTGGTTCCTGCTGAGGTTCTAGCCATACCCAGCTAACCCTAGGACTCCCCACTTGGTGGTTCTGCAGAGCTAGCCCAGAGGTGTTTGTATTACAAATTGGATAATCCCAGGCTCTGGGTCTTTCTTTGGATCTTTTCAGATTGTATGAGGAAAACTCCTGTTCTGCCCCAAGTTTTCTTGATATTTCACCAGTCTGTGTTTGCTCTGAGGCTCAAATTTGTTCTGTTTGTGGAGAAAATTGGAAGAGCTTAAAATTTATCAACCTACTCTGCCATCTTCCCAGAGTCCTCCCCCCATTTCATCCTTCTATCATCAGACAATATATGACAATGATCATCACATTTTAGGGAAGACATTGATGAACTGGGCAGTATCTAGAAAGGATCAATCAGAATGGTGAGGGGTACTGAACTGATGGCATATAATGATCATTTGTAAGATTTAGAAACGTTAAGTGGGGAAAAGAGAAACCGTGTGTGGGAAAGTGGGGGTAATGTTTATGGTAGAATGGTAGGTGACCTGAAGCATATGAAGGGTTATCTTATGGAAGAGAAGTTAGATTTGTTCTACTTGACCCAAGAGGATAGAACAATGAGCAATTGCTGGTGCTGCAAAAAACAGAGATTTCAGGTCAATATAGGGAAAAATGGGAAACTGAATTAAGCTTCAAACATGAAATACAAAAGACATTGTTATCCTGGAATTCTAAGAGACTAATGACTTCCAGCTAACTCCCCAAAAAAGTAATTATAGGTGAGTGCAAGAGATTGTTTGTGACAAGGTTAAGAGAAATACTGTGTGTATCCAAACATGCTTGGTTTTCGAAAATGAGCAACATTTTCTAATATGGCTAGTAAACATCAATTGTTTGCAAATCTATATCCTAAAGGCAGGAAAAAAATCATAAAGGACAACAATTAGGTAGATAGGATTTTCCCTAGAAAACATGGTAGCAAGCAGACAATTTTGTGTGTTGGGCAAGTAATTTGTCTTCTAAAATTTCCTGGTATCCTTGATCTATTTCATGCCAATATTAGTAACATTACATGATGTACAACATTTGTTGAACTTTGTCTTCTTCTACATCATTTTGTAAGTCACAGATGCTCCCAGAGTTTAAATAAGTCATTGCCATGCATCTGTCTCTTCCCTCCTCTAGCTTTAAAAATCCATTATATTTGGAAAATCTTTAGTTTTCCCATGAAGACTTTTTTTTTTATAAAGTAGAATGGTAAAACTATTTTAATGTTGCCATTGATGATGTATCTTCTCTATTTCATTAAAAATTAAATAAAGACCCAAGGGGTCGAAGGAAAATGGATTTTCCTTTTTTTTTCTTTTTGCTCCTGAGAATGATTTATGAAGTACAAGTACATTCATAAACTGAGATACCATACTCTAGAGAAAATAAACTAGATATTATTCCATTGTTCAGGGTCTGTGTTAGGAAATGGCCTCAACCAAATTTACATGGTGATTTTAAGTCATTTTTAATTGCATAATGTCAGGCTGTATGATGAGAAATGGGAAAGAGCATTCATCCATTTTTCATCCAAATCAAAAACCTTTCCAAATCGTTTCAAATGAGATGTCTATTTTACATGGTACAATCAGAAATGCTACTGCTACTACTGAGTTCAGTTCATTATAGGGGACATATGCAATGGAACAAGTCTTCCTGCTGCATCTTCCTGCAACTTGAGCTATTTATTCAACTTCTGTTTTCATGGTATAATACAGACAATAGTGATATTTCAAAAGTGGAGCTCTTGTTGAATCATGAGTCACTACTAGAAAACAAAAACAGTACTAGGGGTGCTTCAAAATTTTCAAGCACTTATTTAAGAAGGCCAAATTCCTACCATACTTTCATTTTCCTTCCACTGGACCCAGTGCTCTACACCTCTAAGTAATGTCAGTGAAATCCTTCCATATACCCTGAAAGCAATTCAGCAAGTTGTCTGAAATAATAAATCAAAAAGAAAAATTTCAAACATATTTCTTCTTCTGATTTCCTTGTCTCTGAGACACCTGCATTCACTGAGTAACCCAGGCTCAAAATCTGAGAGCTCATATCCTTCTAAGAAGTCTTCCTACATTTATTTTCTATCACTTCTCTCCACATGATTGCCACATTACCCTTATTTATTCCTGACTTCAATACTATATCTCAACTGTAGTCTCACCCTAGAACATCTCTTTGCTATGTCAGTCCTCTTCTCTCATTGGCAAATTACTGCTGAGGCCTCCATTTTGTGCAGGCTTCCTACTACTCATTTCCCTCTTCATTTCATTTACTTTTGACTTTCCCGACTTCAACACCATATCCCCAAATGGTTACCCTTTCTCCACCTCTTGCTTTTCAGATTACTTTTATGTGTTGTTTTGTCCTATAAAAGAGTAAATTCCTTAATGAAAGGTTTTATCTTTTTGCTTAATTTGTTTTTCTAACATTTATCATCTTTCCTAGAACACCGCAAAATGCTTAAGAAATGTAGATTTGTTACAAAAATTTGTACAGGTCTGCTCAAAATCATTCACCTCTCTTTTGCTATCAAATCAAGTTCAAATCCTTATGACTGGCATACTCAAAGCTTAAAAAACCCAGATTTTTAGTTCACACTACTCCCCTTTGGCTATCACTCTCTAATCAAACTATACTGCTCAGCATGCCTCATATTTCCTAGGATTTTTTGGCTCCAGGGATGTTCTCTGCCATCTCATCCTTTCATCTGCCAGCTATCCTATCTTTACCTGTTAAAACCTTACTCATATTTTCTTATTCAGTTAAGATATTGCTTCCTCAAATTTGTGACCAAAGAAGAACTAGAGACCATTACTGATCACAAAATAGATAATTTAGATTATATTAAGTTAAAAAGTTTTTGTACAAACAAAACTAATACAGACAAGATTAAAAGGGAATAAACTGGGAAATATTTTTACATTCAAAGGTTCTGATAAAGGCCTCATTTCTAAATTATACAGAGAACTGACTCAAATTTATAAGAATTCAAGCCATTTTCCCACTGATAAATGGTCAAAGGATATGAACAATTTTCAGATGAAGAAATTAAAACCATTTCTACTCATATTTAAAAATGGTCTAAATCACTATTGATTAGAGAAATGCACATTTAAAAAACTCTGAGGTGCCACTACACACCTTGCAGATTGGCTAAGATGACAGAAAAAGATAATGACAAATGTTGAAGGGGATGTGGGAAAACTGGGACACTGGTACATTGTTGGTGGAACTGTGAATGGATCCAGTCATTCTGGAGAGCAATTTGGAACTATGCTCAAAAAGTTATCAAAGTGATGCAGCAGTGTTTCTACTGGGCTTATATCCCAAAGAGATCTTAAAGAAGGGAAAGGGACCCACATGTGCAAAAATGTTTGTGGCAGCCCTTTTAATAGTGGCAAGAAACTGGAAACTGAGAGGATGCTCAACAATTGGAGAATGGCTGAATAAATCATGGTATATGAATGCTATGGAATATTATTGTTATGTAAGAAACGACCAGCAGGATGATTTCAGAGAGACCTGGAGAGATCTACATGAATTAATGCTGAGTGAAATCAGCAGAACCAGAAGATCATTATACATGGCAACAGCAAGATTATGCAGTGATTGATTCTGATGGACATGACTGTCTTCAATAAAGAGATGATTCAAACAAGTTCCACTTGTTCAGTAATGAATAGAGCCATCTACACCCAGAGAGAGAACTATGGAAAATGACTGTGGTTCACAACATAGCATTTTCACTCTTTTTGTTGTTGCTTGCTGGATTTTATTTTGCTTTTTTTCTTTTTTACTGGTTTGATTTGATTTTTCTTGTGTAGCACAATAATTATATAAATATGTTTGTTTATGTTGACTTTAACATATATTTCTACCATGTTTAACATATATTGGACTATTTGTCACCTAGGGAAGGGTGTGGGGAGAAGGGAGGGAAAACTGGAACACAAGGTTTTGCAAGGGCTAATACTGAAGAATTGTCCATATATATGTTTTGAAAAATAAAAAGCTTTAATAAAAAAAGAATCCCCAAACTGAAAAAAAGATATTGCTTTATCTATGAATTAGTAATCCCAAAGTCATAGTATAGCACACCAAGTAGCCTCGATTTGGGGTCACAAAGAAGTGGGCAAAATTCTGCCTCGGACACAACTTACATAAGCATAGAAAAGTCACTCAACATATCTGAGGCCTAACTTCCTCATATGAAATTGGGGGGAATACCTGTAGTATTTTCAGAGAGGACTGCTGTGAGGTTTAAAAATAGAACTTCAATAAGGGGCTTTGCAAACTTGAAAGTTCTCTAGGCACAGGATTTAATTGTATCATCATCCATCATTCATCCTTCAATTGACCTCAGATAGCAGTGGTTTCTTCTCTTATGTTCTTATCACATCCTCTTAAACATTTTTTATCATTGTACACTTCCCACATACTTGTATAGATAGGGTATTTCTCCTGTTAGATTGCAAGTTCCATGAATATTGGTTTTAATCAATCTATCTGCACCAGGATCTACCTCCATGTTCTGTACAGAGAAGATCTTAAATTACCCATTGTTAAATGAATAAAATTTACAGGTCTTTTGAAAAGAATATGGATCACATATCGTCATAGAAGCACTTTTACGGAAAGGCTCAGATCCAAATGAAAGTGCTATGTGAGGAGGAGAAGGAGGAGGAAGAGGAGGAAGAAAGCATATATTTCTACTGAATTGCGAGGTTTACAAAAAAAATTACCCCACAACTATCATATACACAGTGGGTTATATGAGTATTATTTTTCTCTATTTCACAGATGAAAAAACAGAGATGAAAAAAGTTTAAAAGTTGTCCCAAATCACAGAACAGGTGTTGGAAGGACCTTTAACAGGCAAAAACTCTATGACATTCTAACCTAGTAGTTATCTCTTGCCTCTCCTTGAAGAACACTACTGAAAAGAAAAAACAACATGACTTAGTGAGACAACCTGTTCCACTTCAGACACTCAAATGACTGAGAATTTTTTTTCTTTTTATCAAATCAAAATTTAAATCTTTGAATATCTTGTTAATTGATCTATTTTTGGTCAATCAGAATAATTCTAATACTTCTTTAAGGAATCACAAAATGGCAGGTTAGAACAAATTTCTTTAGCCATCTAGTCCAAGTCAGACCCAAAAAGGAATCCTCACAATGACACATCAGATAAATTGTCATTTAACTTTTGCTTGAAAATCTCCAAGGATGGGGAACTCACCCTCTCCTGTGATAGCATGCCATCCCACTTTTGGACAGCGCTGATTTGAGAGGATATTTTTCCTGACATCAAAGTAGAACTGACCTCTTTGCAATATCCATCAGGTAATTATGATTCTTCTATGTGAGAATACTTCACATACCTACATTTCTCCCTTCATTATTCTTCTCTGCTCTGGGCTCAGCATTTCTCGTTCTTTCAAATGACCTTTATGTGACTTAGCCTCCAATTTCTTTACCATCCTAACCTCTCTTCTCTGGATGTACTTCAGATTATCAATATTCTCCCAAAAATGGGGCACACAGAATTGAACACAGTTTTCTATTTCTGAGCAGTACAGCTGTACTTTGACTTGCCCTGAATCGCTTTTCATATAGACTAAAATAACACTTGAAGGAACCAGAAGGAGGAGACTTCCCTTTGGCCATAATGTTTTCCTCTTTATTAATTTCTAAATTTGCTGCTCTCTAAACCCCAACTCAAATTCCACTTCCTCCATAAAATCCTTCCCTTATTTCCACTGGTCTGGAACAATTCAGATAATCAATCAGTTATAAGTAGATATTAAGTTCTTACTGTATATGAATAGTTAGCATCTATATAGTGCCTTAAGGTTTGCAGTGCATTCTACAAAATTATCTCATTATGTAGCTCTGAGAGACAGGTGCTGTTATTATCCCCACGTTTCAAAAGGGGAAACTAAGCTAGGCAAAAGTTAAGTTACTTGCCCAGGGTCATACAACTTTTAAGTAACTCAGGTCAAATTTGAAACTAGACTCCCAGTCTAATGCTCTATCTTCTGCACCATCAAGCTGCTTTTCTGAGGCTGGAATTATGGGAATTAATGGGATGCAAATACACAGCGTCCACAATGCTCTTGTCCACAATGAACTTATATTCTGCTAAGGAATAGATGCAAATAGCTAGGTATAGAAGAGAAGGGGGCTGAGAGGCAGAGAGAGAAAGAGACAGATCTTGTCTCTCCACATATGCATACAGGCACATATAAAATCATGTACATGTATGTGCATATGAATATATACACAATAATACATGCTCGTAAGTGGGTATATACGTGTCTGTCTATAACACAGACATATACACAAGCAAAATACATATGAACACATAGAAACACAAGCATACATTTATGCATGGTGATGACTGGTAGAGGGACCATAAAGCCATGATGTAAAAGGCAAGACATAAATGGCAAATCTTGAAGGAAATGACAGAACTCATGAGGCTGGGGGGGGAAGGGACAGAAAATTCTAGGCATAGGAGTCAACAAATGCAAAGGTAGGGAACTGTTTCTCACAGATCTCTTCAGTATCTTTTTAAAAAGTATTTCAAACAAATTTATACTGAAATGTATGGAAGCATACAAGAGCCCACAACCAGATTGACCGGATACAAATGAAACTAGTTTTATTGACAACTATGTTTCAATCTGGAGAAGTTAGGTGGTTCAGTGTTAGACTTGGAGTCAAGAAGATTCTTCCTGAGTTCAAATCTGGCCTCAGACACGTATTAGCCATGTGACACTGGACACTATTTCACCCTGTTTGTCTCAGTTTATCAGTTTCAACTCTCAAATGAGCTGAAGAAGGAAATAACAAGCCATTCTAGTAACTTTACCCAGAAATACCCAAGCAGGGTCACAAAAAGTTGGAAAAGCTGAAAAAACAACTGAACAACATCAAATTTAAATCTATGATGAGTCAAATATTACCAATTATTACCTATACATTTGTAAATGACTTTTTACAATCTCTCCCCTGTTTCCCCCATTTAACCAGTAAATTTTTAATAGTCAAGAGAAATATTAACCAAAGCAGAGTGGATATACTTAGAATGTTAAAATCTATAGCCAAATTACATGCCATTTTGATACCATAGATTTTTTTTCTTCTAAAGATTTCACATCAACTTCTTGAGGTGTGCTTTTTATTTGCCAATTGCTTCTGTGCCCATTTACACATGAAGAACACGGCAGTGGGCCCGGTTAGTGTTTCGTAAAGTTACTGTAAATAAGACATCTATTTCATACAACACATCTACTCTTTCAGTGTCTATCTTTTGTTTACTGGTTCATGAAAATGAACCAGGAAGCTCTATAGGACTTTTTTGTTGAATGGGTGCTCTGATTATCAGGAACATTTGTTAACATTTAATAAAGAAGTATTAAAAATGCAATCATCAGTTTCCTGATCTTGCCCACATTTTATCCCAGCTTTTTCTTTGCTATAAGATTATAGAATAGTAGAGTTTGAAGAGCCTCTTGAGAGCAATATAATCAAAACTCTTGTACAAAAGGAGAAACCGAAGCCCAAAATTGAGTAAGTGACTTATCCAAAATTACTCAGCTAGTAATTAACAGTCAGCATTCCAACCAAGGCCAACTCACTCCTAATCTGATATTCTTTCCAGCAAAACCTAAACATTAACTGAATCAATATTTATCAATGGCCTTTGAGGAATATGGACAACCTAATAGGTCTGATGAAGTGGGCTACATAGCTTTGTTCCAGCTCCTACTCATTACACTCTTGCCTTTTATCTTTCTTTCTGTAAAGGAAGAACAAATGCTCAAATTGATTTCAGTCTCCCCATCTCCTCCCTTTCTCCTGCCCAATCAACCTCAAGGGAGGAAAAGTATCCATTGGAGCAGAGGTATAATTGACTGTACAGGTGCTGAGAGGTAATCACCTCACCTCCTTGCCTTCCCTTTTCAATTTAAAACAAATCCATACAATATACACCTTGCACCCTGACAGTTGATATTTACAGGACCAGAACTAATTGCTGACTGAACAGCAACTCACAAATATTTATGTGTAAATGAAACAAGTAGTTGGTACATAGTTTTGAGATTGTGTTATTGTGAGTGTTAAAAAGAAATGTTTTTGTATTCATCTCAAAAAATGACAGTCATCATCCCCACTCCAATAACAGGGCCAGCAAAAGGGGGAAAATAGAAGAAGAGCACAGACTGTGGGCAACTGTGGGGTTCCACCATTATTTTGATTTGTGCTTTTCATTTTGAGAATAGGCAAGTTACCCAGAGAGAGTCATCAAGTTAAACAAAAAAGATTCAAGCTTTTAATAAGGCATCATCTTAAGCTTATGCTGAAAGCAAACTATATCAGTGCTATGTGTTTTTACATATGCACGTACACATACATGCAAACACACAAAGACTAAAAAAACTCAAAGTGCCATAATAATAAAAAATCATTTTCCATTGTAGACAATTCTCTGGCCACTACTTACAAGAATGGAGCATTTCACTATCAACATACTGACTGTAAGGGAAGACCAAGCATCTGACTTTATCTAATGGTCTGGAAGTAGAAAGCTCTGATGTTGCTGTGATTCCCAATGATCCCAATACTAATCACAGCACCTTACCAGATCTCACAGTTAGAAACTCTTTCTCATCTTTCGTTAGCAATGTCATATTGCCTCAGGTAGTCAGGATCAAAACATGTAGGTGAAAAGGGAGGCAATACAGCCACTCAGATGTCTTTATTGTCTACAGTGTGTTAAGTGGACCATTTGCCAAGTCCTGTATTCTTCTCCTGCTTGTTACACTGATTAATTTAGCTAGATTAACAAGTTAATTTGCCACTGTGTAAATGTGATCATAGAAACCTATCTAAAATTCATAGTAGGAAGTAACAAATTTGTAAATGTATGAGTGATGCTTCTGTTGATCATCTTATTTCCAAGCCTAGTGGTTTACTTAACACCTTACGAGTCAAGGCTTCTGCTTTAGCCAATGGGGGGAAAATGGTTCTCAAAAAGGTTTGGTTTTCATAAAATGAAACCAAGTTCAGCAACGATAATTCCAAGTACTGACATAATAAAATAAGACAAAATTAACCACGAGAATGAAAGACTAAATAGAAATGTAATTCACACATCTGTTGATTATTCTTTCCTCACTGACAGCATAGCAACATTTTCAATATATCAATATTTTGATATATCACTTTAGGGCTTTAACTGATATTTTCACCTCTGTCATCCTCTAACTCACAAGCCTGATAAGTTATATTTGGTGATCTTGAGTGATGTGGAAAGTCACCTGACATCTTCATTTTAGGTTATTATAGAATAACTAAATTTAGAGCTAGAAAGTCTCCTTGATGACCATCCAGTTAAATAAACTTCAGGAAACTTATTCCTGAAAAAAGGATCTAGTACTGTGAGCTATGGAGGAAAAAAAGATATGCCTAATAATTTTTAGAATTTGTGGGTGAGGAATAAGGAAGTCTATTTTAGAATAAGCCTAAATCTCTCCTACTAGACTAGACATCTTGTCTAGTTTTCTCTTTACTAGATTAGGCTTAAGAAGCCTACTAGACTCACTCCTTCAGAGCCAGACATAATAGGTAACTAATAAAACCACAACAAATATTGAAGTCATGTGAATTCTTCTGGTAAAAAGGAAAACATTTTCCCTAACTTATAACTATTTTTAAGCTTTTCATTTTCAAAATACATGCAAAGATAATTTTCAACATTCACCCTTGTAAAAAAAACCTTGTGTTCTGCATTTTTCTCCCTTCCCTTCCACAGAAAGTAATCCAATATAGGTTAAACATGTGCAGTTCTTCTTAACATATTTTCATATTTATCATGTTGCACAAGAAAAAAAACAGATCAAAAAGGGGAAGAAATGAGAAAGAAAACAAAAAGTGAGCAAATAACAACAAAGAAAAGTGAAAATACTACATTGAGCTCCACACTCAGTCACCACAATCCTTTTTCTGACTGAAGATGGCTCTCTTCATCACAAGACAAATGGAAATGGCCTGAATCACCTAGCTGCTGAAAAGAGTCATGTCCATCAGAATCAATTATTATAATCTTTTTGTTGCTGTATATAATGTTTTCTTGGTTCTGCTCATTTCTCTTAAGTTCATGTAAGTCTCTCCAATACTCTCTGAAATCATCTTTCTAATCATTTCTTATAGAACAATAATATTCCATAACATTCATATGCCATAACTTATTTAGCCATTCCCCAACTGATATGCATCCACCCAGTTTCCATTTTCTCGTCACTACAAAAAGAGCTCCTGCAAACGTTTTTGCACATGTGGAAACTTTTTCCTCTTTTATTATCTTTTTGTGATACAGACTCAGTAGAGACACTGTTGGATCGAAGAGTATACACAGTTTGATATCCCTTTGGGGATAGTTCCAAACTGCTCTCCAGAATGGTAGGATCAGTTCACAACTCCACCAACAATATATTCATGTTCCAGTTTTCCCACATCCCCTTCAACATTTATAATTATCTTTTCCTGTCAGCCAATCTGAGAGTTGTCTTAATTTGCATTTCTTTGACCAATAGTGATTTAGAGCATTTTTCATATGACTAGAAATGAATTTAATTTTTTCATCTCAAAACTGTTCATATCCTTTGTCCATTTAGCAATTGGAGAAGACTTGTATTCTTGTCAATTTGAGTCAGTTTTCTATATATTTTAGAAATGAGGCCTTTATCAGGACCTTTGGATGTAATTTTTCCCCCAGTTTTCTGCTTGAAAAGGGAAAACATTAAAGAATTATATTCTAATGCAAATCACCTTTAGTGGAATTCTAACAGATAACCTGAGGGTATTTCTCTAAAACCTGAGCAAACTTTCCACTACAGCACAAGAAGCAGTTATAGCATAAGGCAAGTAACAATTGGTCTGAAGTCAAAGTTCAGGTCAGTGCTGAAATCTTTTAGTCTTGAGTTCACCAAGTATTTAAAGCTGTCAAGCACTGTTCTCTCTGCTGGAGAAATATTACTCTGGCCTACTGTTTGCTTAGATTGGAAACCTGAATCATGGAGTCTCAACACAACCTCCACAAATCAGGCCTTTGAATTTTTTTCACTTTGATGACTCTGCTTGCTTGATAATCTGATTCTGATCATCTGTGATTATAGGATTATAAAACATTAGCTCTGGAGAGAATTGTACAGGTCACAATCTACACTCCTCCCAGTTTTTCAGATGAGAAAAACAGGTTTAAAGGGATCCATTCAGTTGCCTAAATTCACTCAGGCAGTAAGTGGTAAAGCAGGGATTTGAACCTATTCCTCCATTTCCAAATCCACTGCCTTTCAAACTCAATATCCATTAGTTTTTTCTATTTCACGCTCAATCTGGATCTCTGTAACTTTTCCCTAGCATTCTGATTTGAATTCACTGTATCCAGTTTTCAGTAGTAAAGCAAGAAGACCCCAGCATCTTTTCCTGGCCTATTCATCCTAAAACTATACAAAGTCCGAATTGTTTCAAATGACTCCCACTGTCTTGCATAGGAAGACACACAAGCATACACAAACATATGTGAAAATAGAAATATATTTTTAAAGCAGTCAATTCTATCTTTGAAAAAGGACCTCAAGAGCAAGTCTGTCATCTTTTAATGGATGATGGCAACATGTATATATTTTTCAGGGGGAAAATGATGAAAGTTATTTGTGGGTAACGGGCATTTGGATGCTAACTCCTCTCTTTCTCCTGAAGCTTTTTGGTCTTTTCAAATACATTCCCTGAGGGAAATTCTGAACAATCAAAAATAGGCAAAGCTTATGTTTCAAACAATCTGGTCTCATGTCAAGTATGGAAGATGCTACATGTGTTTTTGTGTTTTTATTGCTGGATGTGACAATCTAAAACTTCCAAATAAATTCACCTATTTAAATTGTAATAAACTAACACATGCCACACATCAAAATGGATATATGATGAATAAAAAAGTGATATGTCAATCTATTTTTTTTGTTTACTTGGGTATTATCATGTTTACCACTTCCCTAGTTAACTTCTGGGCCAAGAAGGAATTGGGCAAAGAACATGGAAATTTGGAATGGGTATCTGAGAAACTGGGTTTGACCAACGAAGACAAACTTCAGTATGACATCAGTGTGTAGTCATGAACAACATGGTGAATGACAAAGACAGATCTAGGCCACTCCATGAATTTACCTATAACTGGCAATGTCATTTTCTCAGATAAAAAACTGATTTAAAAAATCCTGATAACCAAACCTGCAACAACATTTTCTCCTGACTACCAGCTCTGCAAAATCAAGGAATTACGAGGTAATATTTCATAGCATGCTTTTAATCTATTTTTCCTCCATCCCTAACAACTGAAATTTGGGAAACTCACTTTTTATTTCTGCCTGCCCATCTCTCTAACCCCCAAGGGAAACAGACAAATGGCATCATTATGGGCAATGTGGTTTCTGCTTTTCAGAAAGATGGTCCTGGTGCATAAAAGGCATGAACAGAAATTGGGCAGAAATTATGTATAGCACCATCAATATGGTATTAAAAAGACAACAATACAAAATGTGCTGTAAGTAAAAATTGATGGTTTGGGGACAATATTTGCTTTGTACAAATCACTTTTAATTAATATTTATGAAATGCAAACATATGTTCTCAGATTAGTTTAATTTAAAAATAAACCATAAACAAAAGTCTCTCAAGAATAATTTTGTAAAAATTACATCCATAGAAATAATCCTGGTACTGTGTTTCTCTGCTCATTTGCTAATATAAATATGCAATACTGCTGTACAGCAATGCATTTGTAATCATTGTATTTCTAAATGAAGTGAGTTCCCTGCATCTAGATTAATGCACCTGAAGAACTCTTCCCTTTATGTCTAAGCTCATGAATTATTTTGAGCATTTCATCTGAAGTTACATAGCCTAGTAGCCCACTGAGCCGGAATGGATATATCCAAAAGGGTTTTTGATTTGGTCACAATCTTAGGGAAAAGGCTTTGCTATAGGGAACCTTGATCCCTACTAGCATGGGCTAAATCCTAAAAAAAAAAAACAGAAACTTGTCTGCCAGGAGAGACCAATGATTCTGGATTGGGTTCTATGCGACTTCTGAAGTCTGCTCCAACTTGAATAGTCTGAGGTATGTTGTGGAATTTAAAGTTAGGTCCAGTCCATGGCAGGCTAGGTGGCAGAGTCTAAACTATATTTTTTCTACACTGACATCCGTGTCACTTCTTTGTGCCAATAAATATGCATGTCAACCTCTTCCAACTCTCAATCATATGTCAGGATGCAATGTGGGATACTGCAAAGGGCAGTGGATATGGACTTAGAAGATATGCATACAGACTTGACTTAGAAGATATGGATATGAACTTAGAAGATATGAATACAGACTTAGAAGATACAGATAAAAACTTGGAAAATATGAATATACACTTGACATAGAAGATATGGATGGAGACTTGACTAAGAAGATATGAACATGGACTTAGAAGATATGAATACAGACTTAGAAGATATAAATATGGAGATAGACTTGACTTAGATGATATGGATATAGACTTAGAAGATATGGATGTGGATTTTTAGAAGATATGGAGATAGTCTTAGAAGATATGGATACAGACTTGACTAAGAAGATATGGACATGGACTTAGAAGATATGAATACAGACTTAGAAGATATGGATATAAACTTGGAAAATATGGATAAGACATGAATTAGATGATATAGATATAAACAGATATATGGATACAGACTTAGAAGATATGAATGGAGACTTTTAGATGATATAGATACAGACTTAGAAGATATGGATATTGACTTAAAATATGGATATAAACTTAGAAGATAGGAATATAGACTTGTCTTAGAAGATACAAATTTTGACTTTTAGAAGATATAAATTTTGACTTTTAGAAGATATGGATATAAACTTGAGTTAAATGATATGGATAGAGACTTAGAAGATATGGATATAAACTTAGAAGATTATGGATATAGACCTAGAAGAAATGGATATAGACTTGCAAGATATGGATATGACTTGGAAGAACAAAGATACAAATCCCTCCACCAATGCCTACTATGTGATCCTGGATAAGTGACCCCCCAGGCCTCAGTTTCCTTTTTTGTAAAATGAGACAGCAATACTAGATCAGCCCTCAAGTTCTTGTCTAGCTTTACAGCTCACTCCCTATAACCAAACCTACAAACTTTAGGATTCAATAACTGAATCATTACTTTCCAGCAGAGCCATAATAAGGAATTATTATACCTCAGGCATGTATCCAACACAAATATCATTCTGTCAAAACAAAGCCTTTGAATGGGAAAGAATGGCTTCTAGTAGAGGAGAAGCTCATTTCTATGGAAGCAAGAGGAAATGGGGAATGAGCCAACAAAATTTGTAATCAAATCTGATCTGAGACACTGCTAGCTGAATGACCCTAGTCAAGTCCTGGAATCTCTCTGAGAGAACAATCAGTGATTTGAAAAGAAGGAAAATAGTGCCTACCTTAAGGGATTATGGTAAAGAGTGAATGAAATAGTAGATATACAGTTCTACAATACTTAAAGCCTATATCAAGGTCAGCTATTTTGAGTATTATTTTAACTATTCTTGTAGACTCAGAGCTAAGCCCATTTGTTTCTAATCTCCTAAAAGGAGGGGCAATTGCAATCAATTCCCTCTAAATTGGGCACCCTGGAAAAAAATCCCTGACCACCACATTCTAGTTATGGCTCTGCCATCTTAACAGCTTCATCTAAGTGTTAATGATCCCATTCTTTTTTTCTCAGATTCTTCCTCTTTGTAGTTTGTGTGTGTGAGAGAAATAATTGTTGATAATCAATTACTAATTGAGAGGATCCAGGCTTTTTTTCTTCTTTCTCTTTCCTCCTATAAAGGCCAGATCAAAGTAGCTTCAGAAGGACAGGGTTGATGATGACATTGGGTTAACATTATTCTTAATCTCTGGTGGGACCCCACCCAACTAGGAAAGCTTATTTCTGATCAAGAATAAAGACCATCTAATCTAGATCAATTCTGGCCCACTGTTCACCCACTAAGTGGCTTGGGTGGAAATAGAGTTGTCTGGGTAGAGATGACTCTCTTTGTCCAAGAGTGATATAATCAGAAAAAAGTACACAACCCCTCCTTAGAATAAGCCCACCTTGCATTATAATATCCTTTTTCTCATTAACTGCTAACCAAATGCAGTTGATTTACACCTACTGGGAACACCTATTCTTCTAAGGATATTCAAACTCTCAGAGGTCTCCCTATGTTTCATCATTGGTTTATGAGCCACTGATCATGATTTAATTATTTACTAGTCATAATTTATAAACATTGAACATTAATTACCCAGAAATTATGTATCTCAGATTTTTGATTCATCACAGTTAATGGGTGTGTGTTCAGGGGGTGGGGGGTTGGAGCAAATCCTACAAAGCAGGAGTACTCCTAGTGATGCTAGGAGATGTGTAGTAAATGGTAGATGGTGCCTTGAGACCCGATTCTCTTACTGTGTAATCATGGTAGGGGCATGAATCATAGGAGCATCAAAAGGCCAGGATTCCAGACTACTCATGAGGATTGCAGATGGGAGTTTTTTTTTTTCCCATTGAGCAAGGCCATTTACAACAACTGCACTCCAACAGTGGCAAAGCATTCAGATCCCATATCTCCCAAGAAACCTGCATTGGCCATGTTTCTCTCCTTACTCTCAAATCTTTACCACCCTCTGTGTGTTTGCCTCATTGAAATGAACCAATGTTTGTGGATACCCCCCTCCACCTTACAAGAATTTATAGATAGATCATGGGTGGCTGACATTGAAATCCTAAAATGTGCCTTTCCCCTATCCCTGGATTTTAGACTGGAAGACATACAATATCCTTGAATCTTATATCTCTAAAACTGTTAAACAAGGCTAGAAAAACTGATATTAAATCACTGTGAACTGAGCAGATAGTTATCAGGGACAAGGAGCTGGACATAAGGAAGGAGGAAGGTCAGGGCAAAGATATATATGCTCAAACCACAGGAGAAGAGCATTCCCTTCCTTATTCCTGAAAGCTCCACATCTCTGCTGTGGTGCAAAGGTCCCATAAAGCAAAAACAAAAGTAATACAGCAATGCTTTGCCATGTTGCCATGTCTAGGTCTAAGGAAAGCATCATGAAAAGTACCATCAAGTCATCTCTATATTCAGTCATGCATGAGTGTCTGAGTCAGGGGGTGACAGAAAGGACTCAGTGAAATACCACAGATCTCTGGACACCATTCCTTTTAAGTGAGAGAGAGGCCCCAAGACATCACAAGTCTACTGTGAAGGAAGATTTACCAGGGGCAAGAGCAGGGAAAGGCCAGACCAGAAAGGACATTTACTAGGAGAACAGCCACCAGGTAGCTTCCTAGTGAAACTCTTTATTCTCATGCAGAAGGAATGGTTTGAAGCAAATCCTACAAAGCAAGAGTTCTCCTAGTGATACTCATGATGTAATACTGGAAGGCTTGAGGTTAGGAGATATGTAGTAAATGGTAGGTGGTGCCTTGAGCCCCGACTCTATTACTGTGTAATCAGGTCAAGGGGATAAATTGCTAAATCATAGGAGCATCAAGGGGACTGGCCACTAATCCAAGAGTGATATATGTGATCAATACTAAAAGGAAATGGCTTCACCATCTGGTTTCCTCTTTCCTTGTGTATGCTGCAGGTGTCAAGAGCTTCAAGCCTCTCCCTGTCATCCTCTGCACTGGCAGAATGAGTGAACTGATTAAGCAAAGCAATCAGCATATATATTGACCTAGGTGGACTGGAGACTAGATAGCAAATCCCCAGATTCCTCTTCTGCTGTATGTTTCTTTCCTGAATATAAGTTATTTTAGAATACTGAGATGAATTTTCTAGGCTTTTTGGAATTCCTAAGTTGAAGTTGGGAGTTTCTTGCTCCTGAATCATGACTAACTACACTTTAGGGGAAAAAACCCCCACTGGAAACCAGTATAGCACTTCTGAGAGGAGATGACTACTGGCAGGAGGATACAAACCCAAGTCCTGACTTGTGTTGCCAAAAGATATGGAAATAGAAAACAATTGCTTGGATAATGGAGACCTGAAGTAAAGATGAAATATCAATTCAACAATTTTACAAAATATTTCAGGTTTGGATGTTATAAGTATCTACCCTCCAGGACATGTATGTGTGTGTGTGTGTGTGTGTGTGTGTGTGTGACTTATTTCTACTTCTTAAAGTTTTTTTCAAGGCATAGGTGAGTCTATTAGGTTTTGGCATTTCCTTTGTGTGAAATATACTTGATTTGCATTATACAATTAACAATTTTCTTCTTTTCCCTTTTTGAAATGACATGAACTACAACCAAGAATTCAGGGATTTCCTCCCAGCACTTGGCTTCAGTAAGCAGTTCTTACCCTGAGTCTTCTTATGCTTACTAACCTGATGCAAAGTTCAGTTGTTTCTAGCTGCTGAAGAGATACAAACACTGTCAGCACCCTCTAAATTTTGGTGCCCTGAAAGAAAGTATTCATCTTTAGTTATAGTTCTGGACACCATCTATTTGTCTGCATTACTCCAAATAAATAATGCAATAATTCAATGCTCCACGAGTTTCTAAAGTCTATAACCTAATACTTGATCCTCTACTGTTTTATTCTCTCCTAGTCGCTTATATATATATATTATAAGAACTGACCCATAATTTCAAAAATGGGGGTCAGGTTGTCTACTTCTTTTCAGCCCCCCATAAATCTAAGGCATTAAGCATTCAATAGGCATATCATTACACAGTTTCTATGAGTGTGTGGTAATTACAATGAGAGGCCTCCATAAATATTTGCTGATTGACTCAATAATTCAAGGCAAAAAGTATAGGATTTTCTTTCTTCTCCAGCACACTGTTGCATATCTGGGCCCCTTTCCTATTTTATGAAGGGCTAAGGAAAGAATGTTAGCCACTCTGATCTAATCTGAGTTAAAATATTAAAAAGAGCTTAAATATAGAAGAGGCACTTTTGTCTGTGAAGAGGCCTGGTCAAGAGGCAGCAGCTACTGTTGACACTGCTAATACAGATACCTTTGAAAAAGGAATAAAGGAAGAGACTGAAGGGTAAAGAGAAAGGGAAACGAATGAAAAAGCTGACAGGCCATTCACAAATATGCTCACTGTGGAGAGTTATTTGGATGGGAAAGTTCCCCATCAGTATTCCTATATAGGAAGAAGGATGTTATAAACTCAAGCTTTGCAAATTGGAACAATTGCTCAGCTCAGATACAAAAGCATCTGTCTTCACAAATGGAAGAACACAATCATTTTCAATATAGTATATACAGAGCCCAAGGTTGCCTTTAAAAAAAAACAACTATTATTGTGATGTGATCTGTGTATATGTGTGTGTGTATATTTGTTCCTTGACTTATCGTTACTTGCAATGACTAAAAATAGGCTAGTGGAGGGGGGGGGATAGAGGATGACAATGAAAAGAAAAACACAGTTAATTAGGGTTGCTATAAAATAATATATGGTAATGACACCCTGTTATTTATAAGCAACACAAGGCCAACTATTCCTGAATTATGAAGTCGAATAAATTTTCACTTAATCTCTAATTATAATGCAGTTATACTACTGCAAGCTGTGACCTTGTCAAATCTCTCAAGATAAGCAGCTGTGAACTGGTCTCCAGTCAGATGGAAGGCTTCCTCAAGACCTCATGATGCAGAAATGAGTAGAGATGACTCAGCAGGCGGTGTTTTCTTTACAAAGTCACTACTAAAGGCACATTTTGGCATAAGGCACTAGAAATGCAACACGTAGGGTTAAGGAGCTGGGGGAAGAAACAAGGCAAAGGGGCAAAAGAGAAAATCTCATGTAGGATTAAGGAGCTGGGAGAAGAAACAAGGCAAAGAGGCAAAAGAGAAAAGTTCATGGAGGATGAAGGATTTGGAAGAAGAAACAAGGCAAAGGGGCAAAAGAGAAAATCTCATGTAGGATTAAGGAGTTGGGGGAATAAACAAGACAAAAGAGCAAAAGAAAAAATCTCTAATTTGAAAGCAAAGCATTTCAAGGGGATTTGGTCCACCCCTTGCAGACAAAGGCCTCCCCTTGTACCCTTGGGTATCCTTCTCCTTTTCCACTGGGTAGTTCTACTAAAGGACATCATCAAGCATACAAAATTATGCAATGTATACTGTCTGGACATCCCAAGAGGTCAATACACCTGAGGCAGGACATCTGTACTATCGATCAGTTCCTGGCAGGAAGGGAATAGAACAGCTCTACTGGTAAATTCTAGCATTCCGAAATTCCTGTGCCATCTGCTTAAGCATCACTCTCCCTGTTGGCTTATTAGCATGCATGTGTGTGGCTTAGAACTATATCCCATATAAACTAATCTCTTTAATTAAATGTGGGAGAAGAGAGGTGTTCTCTTTATCTTCCAAGGCAGAATAGAGAATATGTTTTTATGGATTTGCTACTGTGGGGGAGAATCATCTGATAGAGGCAAGAAATGTGAAGTGTATATTTAATTTACCAACATGGCTGAAACAGCATTCATGTAGTGGATTAATGGGAGATGTGACTGGAAAGGGAAGCAAATAATGTTCATTGAAGGCCTTGAATGCCAAAATAAGTGCTTTGAATTTTATTCTGTTGGCAAAGGCTTTTCTGAGTAAAAGAGTCATGGATACCTAGCAATCCTACAGAAAAACTAAGTGTGTCGAGACTCATTTAAGACAGATCAGCGGCCACTCCGTAGGTCAAACACTACAGTCGAACAGTTTGGTGTGAGATAACTGGTACTTCTATACTACATTAATGGCAATAATGAAGATGTAAAGGAAAAGGATGGATATGAAAGACATTATAAAGGAGAACCGAGAGCTTTTGTGGATTTGCTATAGAAAGTGTAAGTGGTGGCTCCAAAGTTTCCAATCCAGATGGCCAGGAGAATGATGGTAACACTGTCAGAAATAAATAAGTTAAAGCTCACAACTTTTATTGTAGTAGGGCTTATTCTACTGCATGAGGAAGTAGGATGAACTAACAGAACAGAAGGATGTTTTGATGGGTTATTTTGTTATTGTCATTATTTTCTTCTCTTCTTTTCCAATGGGGTTCAAATAAAAATAGTACTGATACATATTACAATCGTATTATTATTCTTGTTACTTAATGTGCCATAGACTATTGCACAGCTTAAGAGTAGAAGGTTTTTTCTTTAGTTTAGCACACATATTTGCATGAAAACATCCTCCTTAGGCTTAGTATCCTCAACACAATGCCAGTAACATACAAAACAAGGATGACACACGTTTCATTTGATGAACATGCACTTTGTTGGGATCTCTCTGCTAGGTTGTTGTTGTTATTATTACATTTATCTCCTTCGTCTGGTCAGAGGAGTTCAATAGGAATATTCCTGGAAACAGTCATTATTACTATCCTTTCTAAATTAAGTTCTAGGTTAAAACTGAAAAGTAGGCAACTTCTTTTTCTGGTTGGATAAAATAATATGTAAAATCATATTCCAAATTTCTGGGAAGTTGTCTTTAGAACAATTCCAGTAGCATACAGGATGACAGAGATGACAGGTCATCCTCCTTAAGTCTCTATATTTTGAAAACTTTTCATGTGATATAGTTTGGAGAATTTAAGTAATCGCTGTGGCATCATAGATCAAAAAGCAGGTTTTTATGATTTGAGGTCAAGTCCAAGTGAATGTGGAGAACAGTTTGGCTTGTGAGAGTGGTCTGGTGCCAATACCATTTATTTGTTGAGTTCTCCAAGATATTTTGAGGTCTATATTTGCAGTATATGTATCTGTCATCTATTAGTCCCTAAAAGATAGGGAATTTCTGGTATATAATACTAGCAACAAGACTCTGTCTTTTTAAGCACCTGTTAGAGACTGTTGATGTTTTTTTTTTTTACATTCTTCAGTGAGATATTATATAGTTTCTATCATCGTGCTGAAAAATCTGCGTTAATAAATCCAGATTCCCTAAAAATGACCTTTCTATAATTTCTGGAGGCAACAACCTGATCCTGAATTGCTATTGTGTACCCCTACGTTTCTGTGAACAAATCAGTCTGGGTCAGCCATTTGATGCTCCTTTTTTGGCAGATTATTCAATGAATTCATATCTTTGATGTCCATGAAGCAGCTTTCCATTGCTCCTGGATCTTCTCTGTGTCATAGGCTCCATATGGAGACAAACCTTGGTTACATTCAACATACCTGGGGGGGTATATATCTGTTTTTACAATTTATGAAGTGAAATATGTTTGTCCCAAAAACATTACTTTATACTTTTAATTGGTTTGTCTAGTGATCTCTTTTTTGCTTTTGATGGAGAGGTATTAATTTTTCTATTGTTGCCTTAGTGTGGGTATGGCTTTTTGTTTGGGTATAATCTAAACCTTTTGTTACCTACTTGGTTGTGCTAAAAGTATAAATGAAGAAACCTACTGTGTGTTAACTGATCTAAATGGGATCTTTCCTAAGATGTTTTGCAGTCTCTTAACACACACACACACACAAGCTTTCTCCTTGATTGATATCTTTGGATGCGATATGTCTAGCCCACAAGAGAACATAGCACATATTACCTCCAGACATTAGTTCAATTAAGTCTCTATTCAAACTCAGAAATCTGCTATTTCAATTCTTCCTTCTGACAACACACAATGATTTCAAATGAAACTTTGATACTATGGGAGAAAGTTTTCATCAGATGAAGTCAGTGTTAAAGGTGTTTTCATCAGGCCATATATCTACCTTTGATGTGACACATGTATATCAAGGAATTAACATGTTAGCATTTTGGTATAAGTCTTCCTTTGCCTTAAAGACCCATTCATTTCCCTTCAGGAGTAATGGCAATGGTTTAAAGGCTAGGAAGAATGACAGCAGTCTTAAACTTTTTCCCTAAAGATGCTATGTTTAAATCAATAGCTCTTAATATTATTTTCTTGGTGGCAATAAGTAGGGACTAATTTCCATGTGGAAATCAAATACTCTAGTATTTTATAATATATTTTATCTAGAAGGTTCACTAATATATTTAATATACTTCTAGTATGTGATTAAACCATAAATACAGACCAGAAACAAAGGTTATGAAGTAACCAATAAAACAGATGTAAATCTTATAATGTTTTTGAGTGACTGGTTCAAAAATCACCAAATTGGTAGTTAGTTATTCTTTAAACATAGGGCTTTTTGATCAACCATTTTTTCCTTCATCCAATATATAGTTTTCCTGGAGACTTTTTGAGAGATATGAATGCTTTGTATAAAGCATATAAACATATGATTGAACTATATCTGGAGGGGTCGTTGGTACTCTTGTCTGTTGACAATAAATAAGTTAACTTCTATTCAAAAAAAGATTGAATCAGATTTGCCTAAGAGAGGAAGTTGGCTGCACTTTGCTAGTAACTACTTAACACTATAAAGCTTTCGAGCCAGTGATGCAGATCTTATATGAACCAAATGCTTACCGGATTTGCAGAAAAACAATAAATTAAATAACTGCCCCCTTCTCTGCAAATAACCATTCCATAATTTATGACAGTAAAGCTACATAATCTTTATCACCGTCATAACCTGTTTCTTTATCTAGATATTAGGTCTGGTGAAGATTTAATTACTCTCAGTTAAAAGATATTAAAAAAAAAACTCCAAACAAGGTAAAGTTGGATTAAGTCTATTAGTGACCATATAAATAACATTTAAAGATGTATGTCATAACAAAAATCATCATCAAACTATGCAGGAACATTGAATCAGGGATGAGGTAGCAGAATAATATTCAAAGATTACTATATTTTGAATCAGAATAACTTAGTTCAAATCCCAAGTCCATTCCTTATTACCTTTTTGACTTTGGGCAAGTTACTTCCCATTATCATGTCTCCGTTTCTTCTTCTATAAAATGAAAATACTCGGTCAGAGGGTCTCCAAGGTTCCTTTCTAATCTGATGCCACAATCCAATTAAATGTCTTAAATGAACACAACAATAATTCTAAATTTGAAGCAATCACTGAATGGATACCTCACCTACTTCCCACAAAAGAAAGAATATTTAGGAAATCACATTTTTTATAAATAGGGCATTTTTTGATTTTCCATCATTTGGATTGGGATCATGTATCTGAAACTCAGTTAGAAAATATGAGGACATGGGACTATGGCCATGACTGAACTAGTTCATCTCTTCGAGGTAACAATAAATTCCTTTTAAAGGTCAGTCAACTCAGTTATTTGACTGTGTAGACCACCTAGGTTTACACAAAGTAAAGTAGATGAGTGTACATATTTGGTCCAAATTTGAGTTGGCGATGTTCCTTCATTCTATTAGGCACATCCAACAGTAAGATTATAAATAGGTCACAGAGTGAAACCTATAATTTATAAAAAAAAAATAAAGAAATCTAATGATTTACTTGAAAGTTTTCTACAGTTCCAAAGTAATAAGGGGTTCATTTGTGTCTATAGATTGTTCAGCACTTAAATGAATTATTTCATCCTATTCCAGGCATTGTAAATTTTCTGCTCCTGCTGTGTCCCAGAGACAAATGAAAATGAATTTACAATAATAAAATTAAAGGCTTAGCCATGCTGTTCTTGTATGTGGTCATAAAGCTTTTCTATTTCCTTACCTACTGATTCTTGCTGTGGGGTTTCAAAAATTCTCTGCCAGACTGGTAGCAAATCCATTAAAACACAGAAGTATGAAAATATCCTTTGAAAAACTAACAAACTTAGGGAAAACTTTTCAAGATATCTGGTGTAAGAGCTAAGTACATTGTGACTGGAGAAATCAGACAGAATATCACAGACAAAGCAACTTCTTCCACATTTCCTTCCGCTCACCCAACTTCACGGAAAAATATCTTTCTACTCTCCCAGCCCTCAACTTTGACCTCCCACCTCCCACTAGCCCCAGTTATATCTTTGTTTTTGGAAGACATGCTTTGAAAGTCATATACTATAATTTCCCTGATATGTTGTTACAGACTTAGAGGGTATCATATGAACATATTTTGGAACTGGGAAGTTCCAAACGTTACCTAGGCTGAAGTCTTACTTTAGAGTTAAGGAATCTGATGCACTGGCAGGGAAAATAATTTTTCCAAAGTCATTAAAGTCCTAAATACTGAGGTCTTCTGACTCCAAATCTGCAACAGTATACGGCCTTTATTTATTTCTGGTGGCTTGAGGCTATTCTGAAGTAGCTCTTCTATATAAGCCCAAACTTAAGAAAAACTATTAAGAGCTGATTCTTTCCTTGGTCACATAATGGGAGAATGGTTTACCAGAACCCAATTCTATGGTGGACAATGTTTGCTTGCTCTACTCAATATGCATCTACCAAACAAATAATAATAATAATAATAATGACATCCACAGGAGAAAATAATTGATTATTATTGTTGTTCAATTGTGTCCTTCATAACTCTTGATAACCCTATTTGGAGTTTTCTTGGCAGAAGTAATTGGGTAGTTTGTCATTTCCTTATCCAGCTCATTTTGTAGATGAAGAAACAGATACAAACAGGGTTAAGTGGACTTACCCAGGGTCAAAGAGTTAATTAGTGTCTGAAGTCAGATTTGAACTCATGCACATTAGTCTTTCTGACTCCAAGCCTAAAACTCTATCCACTGGGGGCTCCATCTAGCTGCCTCATAAGTAAACTAATGTCACTTTATAAATATACCAGGATCATGAGAAGTTGTACAATTTATTTGTTATTGATTCTGACATCAGCAATGGATTAAAAAAAAAAAAGGATAGGACATCATTAGGTTTACTCACTGCATCTTGAAAGTCAAATAAAAATAAAAGAGTGATAAAGGAGGAGATGATAAAGAGTCAACTTATCCAACATTCTACCAGGAAAATAGTAGACTAGCATCAAAATAAGATCTAGACAAACACAGAGAAAATCTCAGTTGGTCTTTTTAGCCTTGTGATTTTAAGCTACATTGTATCTCCCCTGTGCTACTGACTCATTGATTTGCAAATCCCAGGAGGGGGAAGCAACCACATTCAGGTTATTTGATTAACCAGATACATATAGATTGTTGAAACAAGTTAAAAAGTACCACATGCAGATATTATTTTAAAACTCAATTATCTTCATACAAAGTGTGAATTAGTGCAAAACATCACAACGTAGT
Organism: Sarcophilus harrisii; assembly: GCF_902635505.1. Lineage (NCBI taxonomy): Eukaryota > Metazoa > Chordata > Mammalia > Dasyuromorphia > Dasyuridae > Sarcophilus > Sarcophilus harrisii. Next base: position 31,137,602 of record NC_045432.1, read on the forward strand.
TCTTCCAATAGGAGTGCAACAAAAACCAAAACCAAAACCTCTATCTTGACCTTTAGCAATTAACAGTCTCTCCAACACCAAGCACAAACTGTAAGGCAGATGGTGGCTCCCAACATACAATCATTATGGAGAATAAACGACTGAAAGGAATGTGAGAAAATTTGCGGACTATTTCCTCAAAGTGTCTGTAAGTTACATGACTCCAAAGGACGCACAACAGGCAACAAAAGAAGTTTGTGAATTCATCCTTGTTCCCTCCATTAGATCAAGATAGGGGATGTCACTTGCTGCCTGCCTCTGTGAGATTTCATCCTCCAAACAAGGAGCATCCTTGGTACCTTGTCACCTGCCTCGAGTCCTTGAGTGTTTCTCGGCTGAATAAATGGTTGAAAAGTAATCTTTTTGAACTAAATTGCGTGAATGACATATGTACAATAAATACTATGCCTTACAAAGTACATATGATTTACAAAAATTAGTCTAAAGCAAGGCTTCTTAAATTATTTCCATTTGTGAATCATTTTTGCCCAAGAAATTTTACGGGACCCCAGGTATATAGGTATACAAAAAAAAGATATACAAATCAAACATTTGCTGATAAGTAATAATTTCATAAACTCCACATTCAATTACCAGACCCCATATGGGGATGCCACCCACAGTTTAAGAAGCTGGGGCTAGACAAGAACAGCATGTCAGTGCATGAGAGGTGGCACAGTATAGCAGAAACAAACTGATAATTGGTTTGTTCATATCCCATCCAGCCTTTGATACTTGCTGCTAGACCATAGAAAAGTACTTAACCTATCAGTGCCTCAGGGACTTATCTACTAAGTCACACATGGGCTGCAATCTGCATCGGTAAAAGATACCACAATGGAAGTACTCTATCAACAAAACAAGATTCTTTGCATATTTGTTCCAGTAACTGCAGAAAAAGCAGTAGGTTAATAGCATTTAATTGCAGACTCCCCTGCCTACAACTGGATATATCTTATGAAAGTGTGTTAAAATAAAATATTATCTCACAAGGTAATCGTACATGGTCTGAGTCTCTTAGAAGCGTCATTTGAAATCTTAAATTCAGAGGCCCTTGGCCAGAGGCACAAGTTACCAAAAAAGATGTCTCTTTCCCTGGTGCAGCTTTTGTTTGGTAACCTTGCCCTTTAGTTTGATCACCTGTTAGCATCTGGCCCTTAGAATAAGTTATTGGGAGTAAAGAAAAAAAAAACTGCTGAATAAAATACCATCTATCAAACTAGGTTATTATCACTTCAGATTTCACAGATAAGAGGTAAGACCTTAAGTGAGTCATTGCCTTTTTTAAATGAAAACATAAGATGAATGAATACATCTTATGACAAGTTAAGAGGATAAGAGTTTTAAAAAATTGGACTGGAAAACCATTGTCATAAAAAATGTAGCAAAGCATTGCCCATTGGCAATAAGGAATTTTAAATGAGTAATATATCTCTTTAGCAAACAAAAGCACAGCCCTAGATTCTGTCCATGATAAAGGTACTGCAAGGAATTTCCAGAGGCATTTAGAAAACCCTATACAGATACTAAATCTCCAAGACACAGAGTCTTGATTTTATGGGGGGGGGGGAATGGAAGGGGGGAGTTGTAGTGCAATCTACCACCGCAGCCCATAAAGAGCTGATTAGAATTTCTTCTCAACACTGATCACACACTTATCTCTACATCTTCTGTACTGTAGTCCTACATCTGCTCCCAGGAACCAACCTGAAGACACCAATTATGTCCCACCCCATCTTTTCTCCAGGCTACACATTCAGAATTCCTCCATGACTGATCCTTGTATTACATGAACTTAAGGCCCTTTATTACCCTGGATGTTCTTTGGCTAACTATTAGTCCCTCCAGAAATGTGACAATATGAACTGAACAGTTCTCTAGGTATGGTCTGATTTGAATCAATGTATAACTGAACTTTCAGTTTTTCTGCATGTTACTCCTTTCTTAATGTAGCCTACATTGCATTAATTTTCTTGGTTGTCATATCACATTGTTGACTCTTATTGGACATGTAGTCCACTAAAAACCCCAGATCCTTTTCAGAAGACTACTTGTTGGGAATGCATTATGACTATAATAAATGGAACTGCAGTGGTCTCTAAGTCATGAGAGTTCCCGAAAGTGCATGACTTCTCCCAGGGAATAACTTCAGCACTAAGACGATATGATTTATTCATTTAGAATGATTATGATCCAAGAATGAAGCCTCACAGTGCTAAGTAAGGAATGTTTTTGAATGAAGGACTATTAAGAATTGTCAATGTAAATAAAAAGCTATTAAAAAATTAAAAAAACAAAGAATTGTCAAAATAAAAACTAGCAGAAGACATGCATCTTCTGTAACAGCTTTAAAAGTCACTAATTTCTAAACAAGTTTGGAGCCCAAGGGTCTGTGTAAAATAAGTGTTAACCTCAAGAGTTTACTCATTGCATTGCTCTTCAGGACTGATTCCTAGTGATAGAAGGGAATAGGCTGGATAGAGCTCATTCCATATAAAATTCTGCAGAAGTATCTGGTGGAAAAGTAGAGATATTTTTATGACTAGAAACAGTAAAAAGGAGAAAATTTTAAAGCTTTTTTTTTTCATAAGCAGACCAAAAAGCCTTTGCAATGGTGCCACTTAATCCAGAAAGGAGTGTAACAAATAATTGAAAGATACATTTTTATCTGTTGGAATCAGCCTCTATATGCAAATATGGGATTTATATGGGTGACAGAAAGATTGAAATCATTGGGAGCTTTCAGCCATGAAGAAGTTGCACACTGTAAACACTCGAATCAAGATCTGTCATCCATGACCAAATGCTTGTTACTTTGCACAAAGGACAATAAACTGTCTCATAAGCAAAAGGAGTAATTGTTTTAAACACACTACAGCATGTATAACAACCCATGTGACATATCTGCCTATCAAGCTCATCATGTGTAAATGCAAAGAGATTTTGAAAGGAAATCTGAAAGCCAGGAAGAAATGGAAGATGGAACATGATTGTTATTCAGTGGTCTTTGCCCTCTGTTTTAGAACTCAAATGGCTCAAAGAAATTAGTAATCACAATGTCTGATAAATTGCCTTCCTGGTGGTAGACACAGAGAATGGAAAATATTACTCAAAGATGGCTATATGTCATTTAGGGAAAGACTGAAGAAACGTGGGACAAAGAAGTTATTAGGTTTCTTTAAGTCCCAATTTATGAACAGGCTTTTGATTATTTACAAGCTTTATGAACAGTACACTGGTATTTAAAAGACAGGAATACATTTTATATGCTATAGTCTTTAAATGATTAACAATGAATTGTGTCATCCTCACTGGCATGGCAAGGAGATAGAAAACAAATGATTGTATTTTCTGTGATAGTATTTTACTGAGGGGGCAATGGTCCCTAGTAGAGAGCCTGAAGTATGAAAGACTTTTCTTATGTGTTAATTTTGTAGACCTGGAAAATCAGGTTATCTCTACATATATTGAGAACTTGGATATTTAATCCCAGGGAAGTTGCAATCTGTCTTGGTGGAAAGAGTTCCCTAGGCTGGTAGAATTGCCAATCCTTAATGCATTCACAGATTTCTGCCAAATGAAAGGTACCAAAAACATAGTTTGGAAGCAGGGAGTATATGGCAATCAGGTTCACAAAGGAGGAAGGTTAATTTCTGTCTTTCAAAAGATGACCTAAAAGTAGTTTATATCAGAGTGGAGACAAGGATTGTGGAATCATATGAAACATTAATTTTTAAAGGAAACTGAAATAAACTCAAAAGACACTGAAAAACACACACACACACATGTCTAAGCTATCAAATGATCAAGCAATTTTCCTTTGTTTATGCTGGTTTTATTGTCCTAAGTTGTTCACTTGTTCACTTATATCTGACTCTTTGTGACCCTGTGGACCACACTGTCCACAGGCTTTTCCTGGCAAAGATACTGGCGTGGTTTGCCATTTTCTTCTCCGGTGGATTATGACAGAGGTTAAAGCAGCTTGCCGAGTCACATAGCTAGTCAATGACTGCAGCTGGATTTGAACTCCAACTTCTCAACTCTGAGCCTTTCTAAAGAGTAATAAAAAACTAACAAAATTTGCAAGTTTACAAAATAACGTTTTATATCAATTATGTGAGGGGTTTATTTATGCTTAACAGCCACACCAGCTTCGACAAGGTAATTAATATATTGGTTGTGCATTAAGTATGACAAAAGTACATTAAGAATCCTGATTCTAAGCATATCATTCATTGGCTTAATGTTTATCAAAGGGATCTTTCACTTGGACCTTGCCAACTTGGCTCAAAAGGAATAAATAGGTCACTAGTCTTGACTTTATATATACTTAGATTTATATTAGAACACTGAAAGTATCTGTGACCTCAGGAAGGATAAAACCTACACTCAAATCTTTCCCAGTTTACCAGGACCAATCAGAGATTTCATTTCACTGGTCAAATCCAGTGGCCTTTTTGCAGTCTCCATTCTCCTTGATCTCTCTACAACCTTGGACATAGTCAATCACTGTTTTCCTTGATAATTTTTTCTCTCTAGGTTTCCATGAAAATAGTTTATTCTAGTTTTTCTCCTATCTATTTCACCAAACTTTCACAGTCCCCTTTATTGGATCTTCATCCAGGTCATGCAAATCAACCAGCAGTGTATCAGAGGGCTCTTTTTCCTGGGCCTTCTTCACTTCTCTATCTATACTATTTCTCTTGGTGCTCTCACCAGCTCCCATGAATTCAATTATCTCCTCTATGATGATGATTCTTAGATTGACTTATGAAGCCCTAACTTTTCTCATGGCCTCCAGTCTTACATTTCCAAAGGTCTACTAGATATCTCTAACTTGATATAATGTAAATACAACAAGCTTGACAAGTCTAAAACTGAATTAGTGAACCCTTTCCCTCACGCTCCCTTTTTGTAACTTCACTATTATTGTTGAGGATGCCTTCATTCTCCCAGTAAAGCAAACTTGCATTCAACATATACAAGTATGACATATATGATTCCTCACTCTCACCTTCTGTATTCAATCAATTGCCAAACCCTATATAAATACTTCCTTTTTAATCTCTCTCATTGTTCTTTCTCAGATCTGATACTTTTTACCATTCTAGTGCAAGCCTGTATCATCTCATGCCTGGACCACTGTCATGGCCTTTGATTTGACTCCTGATTGGTCTCCACTCTATTCTAGCCTCTTTTCAACTGTTGAACTGATCTTCCAAAACCCAATTCTGATCACACAATCCCCCTATTCAATAAACTGTGGCTTCTTATCATCTCCAGAATTAAATACAAAATTCTTTTTTGACATCCAAAGCCCTTCATCACCTAGCTTTCCAGTCCTCCCTGCTCTTTACACCATCCAATGACAATGGGCCCCTTATCGTACCTTATGAAAGATGACTCCTTACTAGGTGCATTTTCACTGGCTTTGCCCCAAGTCTGGAATTCTCTCCTTTCTTATCTCTTCCTCTTCTTTTCCTTGGGTTTCTTCTAGTCTCAGGTAATTTCTCACCTACACTAAATCCATCCTCATTCTCCTTAATCCTAGTGCCTTTATACTGTTGATTATCTCTAGTTTCTTCTTTCTCTAACTTCTTTGTACATAGTTGCTTACCCGTCTTCTCCCCCCATTAGCCTGTGAACTTGTCCAGGTCAGGGACAGTTTTTTGACTTTCTTTGCATCCCAAGTCTTATTATGCCACCCGGAACATAAAATACTTAATAAATGCTTAGGGACAAAGTGACTGGCTCTGCTTATAAGAAGTTGAGGATTTCTACTAAAATTCCTCCCTTCCACTGTGAGATAATAGTTTATAAAACACGTCATTCATCGGGACAGACATACAGACAGATGGTAGAGTGAGCTAAAATGATTTATTTAGGAGGCATAATGGGTCGGCAGTAGATAAAGAGTACAGGCCTAAGAGTTAGGAAGACTGGATTCAATTACCATGACTGACACATTCTGTATGACTTTGGCCAAGTCATTTCTTCTCTCAGATCCCCCAAAATCACCAAGACACTAAGTTTGGGCAGAATTGTTGATGTGTATTGTGTCTGTGTGTCTGTGTACATACACATGAAACATTTCATTATCGGTCTCTCTTCTTCTGATTTGCTACTTCATCAGGAACCGGGACATAAAGATGAGAAGAGGACTGGCTCTGAAAAATTGTTATCACATACAATTTATGAAAGAGAAATTAAAAGACTTTATAGGAAAGAGACAAAGAGACACGTTCTTTATGATATCTCAAAGCTCCTTCTTTTTCTATCACTACATGTAATTAAAGCTATGCCCCAGGCTCTTCTGTGATTTTATCTGAACTCCTGCAAACTGGCCTTTGCAGAACTACTGGTTTCTAGCTGATCCTCCTTTCCTCACCTCTCCCCTCAAATATTCCTCAAGTGGAGTTGTTAAAATCATCTTCCTACATTGGCCTCCCTATGCCCATTGATAATGTCATTCACCTCTTGTGACCCTGATAGTGAATTCAAAATCTGATATATTAAATCTCAACTCCTGGACAAAGACTTCAAAAACACACAAATAGCACATCACTATGGCAGAACTACAGTTTATCCATGAAGTGAGCTATCCAGATGAAATCAGTAGCTTCCTACCTCTGACTCATACACCAACTGAGAAAAAGCACTGACCCTTCAAGGAATAATGTTAGGACCTTCTGGATCTGGAGGACAAAGGAAGGGTTGGCCAACAATAAAGATGTATGTGAGGGTATATATGTATGTATAGATGTATTATTTTTCTTTTTATATTATAACTTGATCCTTACATTAATTTATAAAAGTTTACCCAACACTCTTAGGGCCCTTAAATGTTATGATGTCAAGAACTTTTTGCAAACTTTACTCACCAGTTTTAAGCAACGTGAGTAGTCTATAAAGTTTGGGGTTAAAGAAGCACATTATCCAGATTTTACAAACCCCACAGATGTCAAATATTCCATACCAAAAAAATCTTAAAAATCAGATTTTTCTGAAGATTAAAATGGATATGTTTACATAAACCTATTTTAGGCTTTAAATTGCCATGGATCATGTACACATATATAATAGGTTGTTTTGTTTAATGAACCAGATTCCTGAGCACAAGGTTTCAGTTCATTTACGGTGAATACAATGACTGAAGGCATTGAGGTGTTTCCTATCAGATGTAGCTAGCTGGCTAATGCCTGAAGATTCTGCAGTAAATGATCAAATTCACCTGGGAGAAAACTGATGTCAATGCTAGGCTTTTAGGGATCAAAGTTCCTTTAACGTGTTTGGCTAAATGAACAAAGGCCCATATTTCCATTAGACTTCCACTCTCAATAGTTCTTGCATCTGTCCTCTCCTCTCCATCTACATAACCAACACTCCAATCCTCTTCTCATAGGTCCTCATGAATCTCTTACTGGGATTATTGCACCAGTCTTCTGATAAGTCTCAGTGTCTGATCTCTCTCTTCTCCAATCCATTCACCACACAGTTGCTGGGACAATCTCAATAACAGGTTGGAAACCTGCTACTCTCCTGATCAAGAGATTTTAGTGGCTCTTTTTTCCCCAAGAATGAGATACACACTTCTCAACTTGATATTTAAAAACCATCACAACTTGCTTTCAACCAATTTCTTATGATTCCTTGACAAACTTTCCACTTTAGATAAACTGACCTACTTAAACCTTCTCTAATAGAGTATTCAATTCCCACCTGCATACTTAAAAACAAATGGTCTCAAGTGCTTTAAAACAAAATTAATTAAATTGTGGGTCATGAACCCAGGGGGTTGCAAAATTATGGGTATATTATCAGTAATTGTGTATTGGTATAACTATTTTATATACCTATTAATTATGGTTGTATAAAAATTTCTTGGGACAAGGGGGTCATGAATGGAAAAAGTTTAAGCCACCTTGCTTTAAAGGAGCTGACTCAAAATTTCTATGCCTTAAAATCAATAAGAGTCCTTCAAGGTTCAACCATTATTTTTCTTTCTACATGGTAATTAATCTTTCCCCCCAATGTACACAAAACCTTTTTGAACCTCCTATATGTTAGAGTTATCTTCAATTAATCTTATATTTATTAAATATTAAATACTGTTTCTTATCATAAAAGAGGAAAAAAGGACTCGTGTAAAAATCTTTCTAGCAACTTTTCTGTAGAACAAGGAATTGGAAACTGAGTAGATGACAATCAATTGGAGAATGACAGCATAAGTCTTGGTATATGAATGCAATGGAATATTATTTTGTTATAAGAAATGATGAGCAAGTTGATTTCAGAAAAGCCTAGAAAGAATGAGATGAACTGATGCTGTGGGAAGTTAGCAGAACCAGGAGAACAACCTGTGATAAGAAGATTATAGGATGATCAACTATGACAGACTTAACTCTTCTCAGCAATGTGGTGGTACAAGATAATTCCAACAAACATGGGATGAAAATGCCATCCATATCCAAAGAGAGAACTATGGTGACTTAATATAGATCAAAGCATAATATTTTCACCTTTTTTGTTTGCTTTTTCTTTCTCATGCTTTTTCCCCTTGTGGTATTATTTTTCTTACACAAAATGACAAGTATGAAAATATGTTCTAAAGGATTGTACATATATAATCTATATCAGATTTCTTGCTGTGGTGGGAAAGGGAAGGTATGGGAAGGAGAGAGAAAAATTTGGAACATAAAATATTAGAAAAATAAATTTAATTTTTTTTTAGAATTTTCAAAATTTAAATAAAAATTTATTTTGGAAAAAATAAAATTAAATAATCTAAAAAAATATTCTGTATCTTTAATAGGAAAACTACTTTTTTTGTTTTTGTTTCCATGGTATGTAGTACTATTTCTTGCACATGACAGACAGTTAATTAATTCTTGGTGGTTTCTACCACATTTTTTCCAGTATCAAATTTTTCTTACCTGGAGAAAAATCCTCCTAACCCAAAACACCACTATATTAATTTCTCTATCTTGAGATGTATGAAACAGACATTAATTCAACTCAAGAAATAGTTAACTGGTAAGGTTTTGGCAAAGATAGATTTAGAAGATGTTCCACAGATATCAGGCCTATGAAAACTTTTTTTTTTAAGATTCTATGAACAATTCATTGTCAAGTCATTTTTCAGTCACATCTGACTCTCCATTTCCCTATTTGGGATTTTCTTTTTTAATTTTATGTTTATTAAAAAAAAGAGAGAGAAAAGGAAAATTAAAAAAAAAATAATATTGTCATGCCCAGCAAAACATCTGATAGGATTAAAAATACATGACAATAAATTAACAGTTCAAGAAAGGATATATAATAGTAGAAGAAATTATATTCATGGGCAATCATTTTTCTTTTTTGCTTCCTTGTACGCTGTTCAGTTGTTCTCTGCTGCAAACTTTTTACTTTATTCTTTTTTTCCTCTTTCATCCCCCCACCCTTCCCATGCAGAATATTAAACACAGATATATTTATATATACATATAGATATATACATACACATATATATATATACATGCACACACACATATATACATGTACATATATATACACATATCTATATACAAACATATTTCCTCCCTTTCCCTGCTAATTCTTCTATTTTAATTTTGCTCCTTAATTTATCTATTACTTGATCTCCCCCCACCCATGGATCCCTCCCTTGTCTTTTCCCCTCACTTATTGCTTCCCCCTTCACTCATTCCACCCTTTGCTTCTTTATAGATTTTGGAGAGTACTATACCCTTCATGGTATATATGTAGTGATGCCAATTTAAGTCATTTCCAATGTGAGTAGGTTTTCAGAACTAACAGTCTTCTCTCCATCCAATGCCTTTGTGTCTATTCTTCTTTTGTAGCTCATTTGTATAATATAATTACTTTTTTTTCCCCTTTCTTAGGGAGTTTTGTTTATTAGTGTAAGATCATTTGTCCCAATTTTTCTTTTGAGCTACCCAATTGCTGATGTCAATCTTAAACATATGGTATATATTTCTATGTTAAAAAATAAAACAAATTGTTCATATGAAGTCCCTTGAAATTGATCTTTTGATATTGGTTCTTATAGGTTAAATTTTCTATTGAGTTTGGGTTTGGTTGAAAGAAAGTCCTGGGGGGTGGAGCCAAGATGGCAACGAGTAAACAAGACTTTGCCTGAGCTCTTCCTCCCTTCCCTTAGAATCAATACTAGATTAATTCTCTGAATAGATTTTGACAGAACACACAAATATTTGGAGTGTAACAAATTTCCAGGAGAAGATATCTTACAAGAACTTCAGGAAAGGTCTTTCTCAATTGACCATGGGAGAAATGGCCCAGTGCTGGTGCAGCACAGGGAGACTAAGGGCAGAGAGGCCACACATAAAATCCAGTGGGAACAATCTATTTATTTAGCGCTATACCAATCAGACTCCCAAAAAACTATTTTAATGACCTAGAAAAAATAACAACAAAGTTCATATGGAAAAACAAAAGGTCAAGAATTTCAAGGGAATTAATGAAAAGAAAAATCAAATGATGGTGGCTTAGCTGTACCAGATCTAAAATTATATTATAGAGCAGCAGTTACCAAAACTATTTGGTATTGGCTAAGGAATAGATTAGTTGATCAGTGGAATAGATTAGCTTCAAGGGACAAAACAGTCAACAAATATAGCAACCTAGTCTTTGACAAACCCAAAGATCCCAGCTTTTGGGATAAGAACTTACTGTTTGATAAAAATTGCTGGGAAAATTGGAAACTAATATGGCAGAAACTAGGCATTGATCCATACTTAACGCCGTACACCAAGATAAGGTCAAAATGGGTTCATGACCTAGGCATAAAGAATGAAATTATTAATAAATTAGAGGAACATAGGATAGTTTACCTCTCAGACCTGTGGAAGGGAAGGTCTTTATGACCAAAGCAGAACTAGAGATCATTACTGATCACAAAATAGAAAATTTCGATTATACCAAACTGAAAAGTTTTTGTACAAACAAAACTAATGCAGACAAGATTAGAAGGGAAGCAATAAACTGGGAAAATATTTTTACAGTCAAAGGTTCTGATAAAGGCCCCATTTCCAAAATATATAGAGAATTAACTCTAATTTATAAAAAATCAAGCCATTCTCCAATTGAAAATGGTCAAAGGATATGAACAGACAATTCTCAGATGAAGAAATTGAAACTATTTCTAGTCATATGAAAAGATGCTCCAAGTCATTATTAATCAGAGAAATGCAAATTAAGACAACTCTGAGGTACCACTACACACCTGTCAGATTGGCTAAGATGACAGGAAAAATAATGATGATTGTTGGAGGGATGCGGAAAACTGGGACATTGATGCATTGTTGGTGGAGTTGTGAACGAATCCAACCATTTTGGAGAGTAGTTTGGAACTATGCTCAAAAAGTTATCAAACTGTGCATACCCTTTGATCCAGCAGTGTTACTACTGGGATTATATCCCAAAGAGATTATAAAGAAGGAAAGGGACCTGTATGTGCACGAATGTTTGTGGCAGCCCTTTTGTAGTGGCTAAAAACTGAAACTGAATGGATGTCCATCAGTTGGAGAATGGCTGAATAAATTGTGGTATATGAAAATTATGGAATATTACTGTTCTGTAAGAAATGACCAACAGGATAATTTCAGAAAGGCCTGGAGAGACTTACACGAACTGATGCTGAGTGAAATGAGCAGGACCAGGAGATCATTATATACTTCAACAACAATACTAGATGATGACCAGTTCTGATGGATCAGGCCATCCTCAGCAACGAGATCAACCAAATCATTTCTAATGGAGCAGTAATGAACTGAACTAGCTATGCCCAGAAAAAGAACTCTGGGAGATGACTAAAAACCATTACATTGAATTCCCAATCCCTATATTTATGCACACCTGCATTTTTGATTTCCTTCACAAGCTAATTGTACAATATTTCAGAGTCTGATTCTTTTTCTACAGCAAAATAACGTTTTGGTTGGGTATACTTATTGTGTATCTAATTTATATTTTAATATATTTAACATCTACTGGTCATCCTGCCATCTAGGGGGGGTGGGGAGGGTAAGAGGTGAAAAATTGGAACAAGAGGTTTGGCAATTGTTAATGCTGTAAAATTACCCATGTATATATCATGTAAATAAAAGGCTATTAAATAAAAATAAATAAATAAATAAATAAAAGATATTTCAATTAAAAAAAAAATCCAGTGGGAACTTCTTAGGCAAAATACAGCAGTATTGGTTACTGTATCCTGGTTCAGGAGGCCAGTGGATCAGCAATGAGACCTAGCTGTGAGACCTCCAAGGCAACTACAAAAAACAAATAGTGAGCCTCTGAATCTCAGCATAATAGTCAGGATTTCAGTGGTCAGGCCCAACCAGTAGGGAAAGAAGGAAAGAACTGGAAAATGAGTAGATGCCCATCAATTGGGAATGTCTGAACAAGCCATGGTATATGAATGTAATAAAATATTGTTGTTCCATTAAAAAAAAAAAACAGAAAAAGAAGCTGATTTTAGAAAGGCCTGGAAAGATTTACATGAACTGATGCTCAGCAAAACAAGCAGAATCAGGAATACATTGTACACAATAACAGCAAGAATGTGTGATGATCAACTATGAAAGACTTGGTTTTTCTTGGTGGTTCACTGATCCAAGGCAGTCCCAAAAGACCTGGGACAGAAAATGCCATCTGAATCCAGCAAAAGAACTATGGAGACTGAATATAAATTAAGACATGCTATGTTCATTTCTTTTTTCTGTTGTTTTTTTCTCTCCCATGGTTTTTCCCTTTTGTTCTGATTTTTCTCTTCCAATATGATTCATAAAGCAACGTGCATTAACAACTCATAAATAAATAAATAGATGACCATTAAAAAAGAACTGTATCTTTGTCAGAGGTATAATTAGAGGGTGTAGGTATAAGCTGACTTTAATGTAATGACATTAAAAATGAGGGGTAGAAAACGGATTGTCCTGGAACAAGAGGAAAGAAGCAGTAAAATGGAGCAAATTACATCACATGAAGAGGTAAAAAAGACCTGTTAGAGTTGAGGGAAAGAAGAGAGGGAAATAAGCATTGTTTGAAACTTAATTTCACTGAATTTGGCTTTAAGAGGGAATATTATACTTATTTAGTTTGATATAGAAACTTGTATCACCTTATAATAAAGTAAGAGGAAAAGGGAAAGAAAAGAGGAGGCTAATATATGGGAGGACAGAAGTCGAAGGGGAAAGTGATAAGAAAGGAGAGAGAAGCTAAAAAAAGGGAGGGCAGATTGAGGAAGATGGTAGTTAGAAGCAAAACATTAGTGAACAGGGAAACGGGGAAAGGAGAGAGAAAATTTTAATTTGGAAAAAGTAAGATGGCAGAAAATAGAGTTAGTAATTTTACATATGAATGTGAATAGAATGAACTCTCCCATAAAACACAAGCAGACTGTAGATTAAAATCCAGAATCCTATAATGTGATGTTTACAAGAAATACACTTGAAGCAGAGAAATACATACACAGTAACGGTAAATAGAGCAGAATCTATTAAGCTTCAGCTGAAGTAAAAAATTCAGGGCTAATGATCCTGATATCACATAAACTAAAAGCAAAAAATAGATCTTATTAAAAGAGAAAAATAATTGGAAACTAAATAATCTGATCCTAAAGAATGAGTGAGTAAAACATTAAACCATAGAAACAATCAACAATTTCATCTAAGAGAATGGCAATAATGAGACAACATACCAAAATTTATGGGATGCAGCCAAAACACTACTTGTGGGAACTATAATATCAATAGATACTTACATGAATAAAACAGAGAAAGAGAAGATCAATGAATTGGGCATGCAACTAAAAATATAAAAAAAGAACAAATTTTAAAATCCTCAATTAAATACCCAATTTGAAATGTTGAAAATAAAAGCAGAGATTAATAAAATGGAAAGTAAGAAAACTATTGAACTAAAAAAAAAACAAAACTAAGAGTTTGTTTTATGAAAAAAATCAACAAAATAGTTAAATCTTTAATTAAATTAATTTAGAAAAAGGAAAAAAGAAAAGCAAATTACCAGTATCCAAAATGAAAAGGGTGAACAAAAAAGAAAAAAAAATAAAGCAATAACTAGTAGCTATTTTGCCCAACCATATGGCAAAAAATCTGATTACATGAAATGGATGAATACTTACAAAACTAACCCAGATTAACTGAGAAGGAAATAAACTACTTAAATAGTTCCATCTTAGAAAAAGAAATTAAATAAGCTATAAATCAACTCCCTAAGAAAAAAATCTCTACAGCTAGATGGATTTACAAGTGAATTTTATCAAACATTTAAACAACAATTAATTCCAAAGCCATAGAAACTACTTGGGAAAATAGGGAAAGAAAGAGTCCTACCAAATTCTTTTATGACACAGACATGGTACTGATAACAAAAACAGGAAGGGCCAATACAAAGAAAGAAACTGATATTCCTATTTCCCGAATAAATATTGATGGAAAAATTTCAAATATTATATTAGCAAAGAGATTACATCAACTTATCACTAGAATTATTTCAAGAATATAGGGCTGGTTCAATATCAAGAAAACTGTTAGCATAATTTACTATCAGTAATGAAACTAATAGAATCATATGATTACATCAATAAATGCAAAAAAAGAATTTGACAAAATACAACATCCATTCCTATAAAAAGTTTTGAAAATCTGTAAGTTTGTTGAATGTCTTTTTATTCATAATTATGGATAATTTTGCTGTATATGATATTTTTGGCTGCAAACTGAGTTTTTTTTGATTGTCAGTATATATGATACCACAACTGGTGAACTTTTATTGTGGCTGCTGATAAATCCTGTACAATTCTAACTGTAGCTCTAGTGTATATGAATTGCATCTTGTTATTTCTTGCAAAATTTTCTCTTTGAACTGTGGATTCAAAATTTGGCAAAAAAATATTCCTATATGATTTCCACAAAGGACCTCTTTGAAATGGTGATTGGTGGATTTTTTTTCCATTTCTACTTTACCTTCATGTTCTATCACTGCAGGACAATTTTCTTGGATTATTCCTTACATTATTGTAAATTATTATTGTGTCAAGGTTCTTTTTTGGAGCATAGCTTTCAGGGCTTTCAATTATTTTTATATTTTCTTTTCTTGAACTGTTCTTCAGATCTATTGTTTTTCTTATAAGATGTTTCACATTCTATTTTTCTTTTTCTATTCTTTATATTCTGATTTGTTATTTCTTGATCTTTTACAATTTCACTAGTTTCCCCTTGTCCAACTCTAATTTTCAAAAACTTATTTTCATTTTTGAGATTCTGTATCTTCTTTGTTAGTTGGTAAACTTTTTTTCATAATCTTCTTGTATAGTTTTTATTTTTAATTTTTTTTTGTTTTTTTCTCAATGTCTCTGATTTTTAAATTCTTTTTTGAGTTCATGTATAAACTCTCTCTCAGCAGGAAGCCATTTAACATTACTCTTTAGAGTAGAAGAAGCTTTTTTATACCAGTGTCCTGCTCTGAAGATGAACCCCAGTCTTCCCAATTCCCATAGTAAATTTCTATGGTTAAGCTCTTTCTTCTTCTTTTAATGAGAATTGTTAGTGTAAGTACCATGAATCAGAGATTGAGGGGATGGTGCCTCTAGCTTCACTTAAGCTTTCTACTCTCCCTTGGAATCCCAAACCAAAAACTCCTCACTCCTGCAAGTGCCCTTAGTCAGCAGCAACTCTGCCTCACTGTCTCTGCACTCAACATGTTTGATAGTTCCTTCTTACCCAGGGCCACTTCTCTGAAGCAGAGCCAGGCTTGACATTTCTAATCAGCCGAGTTTCCCTCAGTCATCAGGGACCCAGATCCACACTGTCTGGAAGGTGAAAGTTTTTGTGGTTTCAGTTGAAGCCCCATCCAAACCCAGTTCACCCTAGACATCCACACTTAATGTTGTGCAGAGCTAGCCCAGACATGTTTGAAGTTTACCAGGGTTAATCCCAGTCTGAGGTCTTTCTCTGGAACTTCTTGGGTTGTGCCAGTAGGACCCCTATTCTATCCTAGGTCTTTTTGTTCACCTAATTTTTTTTTCAGTTGGAGGAAGGGTGATCTGCAGAGCTTGAAATTTACTGACCTATTCTGCCATGTTCCTGGACTATTTTTTCCTACTATATATAGCTCCTTTGCCAAACTTTACCACATACTAGAACATAACAACTTCACAAAAATGCAAAAAAGAGAGAAATATTAAATGTACTCTTTAGATCATAATGCAACAGTATAACACTCAATAAACGAGCCTCAGAAGCTAATTGGAAATGAAATAATCTAACCCTAAAGAATGAATATCTTAAATAAGATATTAGCAAAAAGACTACAGAAAATCATCTCCAGGATAATACACTATGATCAAGTAGGATTTATACCAGGAATGCAGGGCTGGTTCAATATTAGGAAAACTATCAATATAATTGGCCATATTAATAACCAAATTAACAAAAACCATATGATCATCTCAATAGATGCAGAAAAAGCATTTGATAAAATCCAACATCCATTCCTATTAAAAACACTTGAGAGTATAGGAATAAATGGACTTTTCCTTAAAATAATCAGCAGCATCTATTTAAAACCATCAGTAAGCATCATATGTAATGGAGACAAACTGCAACCATTCCCAATGAGATCTGGAGTGAAACAAGGTTGCCCACTATCACCGTTACTATTTAATATTGTATTAGAAATGCTAGCTTTAGCAATAAGAGCTGAGAAAGAGATTAAAGGAATAAGAATAGGCAATGAGGAAACCAAATTATCACTCTTTGCCGATGACATGATGGTATACTTAGAGAACCCCAGAGATTCTGCTAAAAAGTTATTAGAAATAATCCACAACTTTAGCAAAGTTGCTGGTTATAAAATAAACCCACATAAGTCATCAGCATTCTTATATATCACTAACAAAATCCAACAGTCAGAGTTACAAAGAGAAATTCCATTTAAAGTAACTACTGATAATATAAAATATTTAGGAATCTATCTGCCAAGGGAAAATCAGAAACTTTATGAGCAAAATTACAGACCACTTTTCACACAAATTAAGTCTGATCTAACCAATTGGAAAAATATTAAATGCTCTTGGATAGGGCGAGCAAATATAATAAAGATGACAATATTACCTAAACTAATCTATTTATTTAGTGCTATACCAATCAGACTCCCAAAAAACTATTTTAATGACCTAGAAAAAATAACAACAAAATTCATATGGAAAAACAAAAGGTCAAGAATTTCAAGGGAATTAATGAAAAAAAAATCAAATGAGGTGGCTTAGCTGTACCAGATCTAAAATTATATTATAGAGCAGCAGTTACCAAAACTATTTGGTATTGGCTAAGGAATAGATTAGTTGATCAGTGGAATAGATTAGGTTCAAGGGATAAAACAGTCAACAAATATAGCAACCTAGTCTTTGACAAACACAAAGATCCCAACTTTTGGGATAAGAACTTACTGTTTGATAAAAATTGCTGGGAAAATTGGAAACTAATATGGCAGAAACTAGGCATTGATCCATACTTAACACCGTACACCAAGATAAGGTCAAAATGGGTTCATGACCTAGGCATAAAGAATGAAATTATTAATAAATTAGAGGAACATAGGATAGTTTACCTCTCAGACCTGTGGAAGGGGAAGGTCTTTATGACCAAAGCAGAACTAGAGATCATTACTGATCACAAAATAGAAAATTTCGATTATACCAAACTGAAAAGTTTTTGTACAAACAAAACTAATGCAGACAAGATTAGAAGGGAAGCAATAAACTGGGAAAATATTTTTACAGTCAAAGGTTCTGATAAAGGCCTCATTTCCAAAATATATAGTTAATTCTACTCTAATTTATAAAAAAATCAAGCCATTCTCCAATTGAAAAATGGTCAAAGGATATGAACAGACAATTCTCAGATGAAGAAATTGAAACTATTTCTAGTCATATGAAAAGATGCTCCAAGTCATTATTAATCAGAGAAATGCAAATTAAGACAACTCTGAGATACCACTACACACCTGTCAGATTGGCTAAGATGACAGGAAAAAATAATGATGATTGTTGGAGGGATGTGGGAAAACTGGGACATTGATGCATTGTTGGTGGAGTTGTGAACGAATCCAACCATTTTGGAGAGTAGTTTGGAACTATGCTCAAAAAGTTATCAAACTGTGCATACCCTTTGATCCAGCAGTGTTACTACTGGGATTATATCCCAAAGAGATTATAAAGAAGGGAAAGGGACCTGTATGTGCACGAATGTTTGTGGCAGCCCTTTTTGTAGTGGCTAAAAACTGGAAACTGAATGGATGTCCATCAGTTGGAGAATGGCTGAATAAATTGTGGTATATGAATATTATGGAATATTACTGTTCTGTAAGAAATGACCAACAGGATGATTTCAGAAAGGCCTGGAGAGACTTACACGAACTGATGCTGAGTGAAATGAGCAGGACCAGGAGATCATTATATACTTCAACAACAATACTATATGATGACCAGTTCTGATGGACCAGGCCATCCTCAGCAACGAGATCAACCAAATCATTTCCAATGGAGCAGTAATGAACTGAACCAGCTATGCCCAGAAAAAGAACTCTGGGAGATGACTAAAAACCATTACATTGAATTCCCAATCCCTATATTTATGCACACCTGCATTTTTGATTTCCTTCATAAGCTAATTGTACAATATTTCAGAGTCCGATTCTTTTTGTACAGCAAAATAACGTTTTGGTCATGTATACTTATTGTGTATCTAATTTATATTTTAATATATTTAACATCTACTGGTCATCCTGCCATCTAGGGGAGGGGGTGGGGGGGTAAGAGGTGAAAAATTGGAACAAGAGGTTTGGCAATTGTTAATGCTGTAAAGTTACCCATGCATATATCCTGTAAATAAAAGGCTATTAAATAAAAAAACAAAAAACAAACAAACAAAAAAAGAATGAATAGGTAAAAGAGCATATTACAGAAACAATCAATAATTTAATTAAAGATAATGACAACAATGAGACAACAAACCAAAATTTTTGAGATGCAGTCAAAGCAGTACTTAGGAGGATATTTATATTTCTAAATGCTTATATCAATAAAATAGAGAAAGAACAGATCAAAGGCATGCAACTAAAAACACCTAGAAAAGGAATGAATTAAAAATGCTCAATTCATGAGCAAAACAAATCCTGAAAATCAAAGAAGAGATTAATAAATTTCCAAGTTAAAAAACATTTAACTAATAAATAAAGCTACTAGCTAGTTTTATGAAAAAAAACAATAAAATAGATAAAACATTGACTAATTTTATTTAAAGGAATGAAATAAGGGGATCAAAGTACCACTATCAAAAATGAAAAGGCCAACTCCACTACCAATGAAGATAAAATTAAAGCAATTACTAGTTGATATTTTGCCCAATTCTATGCCAGTAAAATGGAGCTAAATTTAATGTATGAGTATTTACAAAAATGTGATTTGCCCAGATTAACCTGAAATGAAAATAGAATGCCTGAATAACTCTATCTTAGAAAAAGAAAATTAACAAGCCATAAATGAATTACTTAAGAAAAAATATCCTGGATCATGTGGATTTATTAGTGAACATGACCAAGCACTTACAGAACAATTAATTCTGATACCATATAAACTGTTGGGAAAACATAGTTTAAAATAGAATCCCACCAAATTCCTTCTATGGCACAAGTACAGTTTTGATACCTAAACCAGACACAACAAAAATAGAGGATCTTAAATAAAATACTACCAAGAATATTACAACATATTTTAAATAATCTATTCTATGATCATGTGCTATTTATTCCAGAAATACAGAGCTGCTTTAATAGTAGGAAAACTATAAGCATAACTGACCATATCAATAAGAAAAACAATGAAAACCTTATGATTATATTGAAAAACAGAAAAAAAACTTTTGACAAAATACACCTATTCCAATTAAAAACACTGGAGATCATAGGAATAAATGGACTTAAAATGATAAATGGTATGTATCTAAAACCAAGAGCAAGCATTATCTTGAAATTGGAATAAACTAGAAGCCTTTTTAATAAGATCAAGAGCGAAACAAAAATGGCTGTTATCAACACTATTATTCAATATTGTACTAAAAATGTTTGATATAGTAATAACAAGAAAAAGAAACTGAAGGAATAAAAACAGGCTGTGAAGAAACAAAACTATCCCTCTTTGCTGATGAAATGGTATTATACTTAGAAAACTCTGGAGAATCACCTTACAAACTAGCTGAAAAAATGAACAACTTTAGCAGAGTTGCAGGATATAAAATAAACCCACATAAATCATCAAGATTTCTATATATTACCAACAATTCCCAGCAGAAAGAGATAGAGAAATTCCATTTAAAAGAATTGTAGACAATAAAAAAATCCTTGGGAGTCTTCCTGCTATTTCAAACCCAAAAACTATATGAATACAATTACAAAACACTTTTCACACAAAAATGCATCTAAAGAACAGAAGAAACATTCATTGCTTATGGGTAGGCAAATCTAATATAATAAAAATGATAATTCTACCTAAGTTAATGTATTTATTTAGTATCATACCAATCAATTACCAAGTAATTCTTTTACAGAGCTAGAAAAAATAATACCAAAATTCACCTAGAATGTCAAGGGAAGCTATGAAAAATATGTAAAGGAAGGGGGGGGGGGTCTAACAGTATCAGATTTCAACCTGTACTACAAAATGGGTAATCATCAAAACAAGCTGGTGTTTGATAATGAATCAGTGAAAAAGATTACATATACAATGCACAGTAGAGTAAAGGATTACACTAATCTATTGTTTGATAAACCCAAAGATCTAAGCTTTTGAGACAAGAATTCAGCATCTGACAAAAATGGCTAGAAAAAAAATTGGAAAGCACTGTGGTAGAAACTAGGAATAGACCAACATCTCACATTGTATACCAAGATATGATCAAAAGGGTTACATGATTTAGACATAAAGGGTGACAACATAAGCAAATTAGAGGAGAATGGAAAAATTTGCCTGTCAGATCTACAAATAAGGGAAGAGCTTATGATAAAATGGATCACAAGAAGATGAATCATTTTAATTACATGAAATTAAAGAGGTTTTGCACAGACATAACCAATGCAGACAGAATTAGAAAAAAGCAGGAAACTGGAGTAAGGAAATATTAGCAAATTTCTCTGATAAAAGATTTGATTTATAATATACATAGTAAACTGAGCCAGATCTATAATAAATATGAGCCATTCTCCAACTAAAAAAATGACCAAAGAATATGAACAGGCAGTTTTCAGAGGAAAAAATCAAAATTATATCAATAGTCACATGAAAATGACCTACATAACTATTGATTAGAGAGATACAAACTAAAATGACATTGGGGTATCAATATCTCCCATCAGATTGGCTAATATGACAAAAAAAGAAAATGATAAATGCTGGAGGAGATGTGGGAAAATGGGGACCCTAATGCACTACTAGTGAAATTGTAACCATTTTGGAGAACTATTTGGAACTATGCTCCAAAAGGCGTTAAAACTATGTATACCATTTAACTCAACAATACCACAACTAAATCTGTATCCCAAAAAGATCAAAGGAAAGGGACCCATATATACAAAATAATATTTGTAGCAGCTCCTTTTGGAGTATTAAAAAATTGGACATTGATGGGATGTCGATAAACCATAGAATAGCTGAACAACATGTTGTATGTGATTGTGATGGAATACTGTTGTGCTTTAAGAAATGATGAGCAGACATGCATGAAATGATGAAGAATTAAATGAGCAAAAAGTTCTACACAGTAACATCACTATCAATCTAAGAAGATTTTTGAACAACTAAGTCATTTTGAGTATTATTAACACTCAAATCACCCACAAAGGACATATGAAGGAAGATGCAATTCACACCTGGAGAAAAACTGATAAATATTTCTGGCTGCAGCAGAGAGCTACATTTTATTAAAATCCAATGACTCACGTGGTACACTAAGTAGGTTACATGGAAAGGAAACAATAAGACAATGGGATAGTTATTACCATAGAGTGGAAGGTACAAGTTAGGCTTTATGGTTAAAAACTAACAAAATACCCTTCTAGCTAACTCAAACTATCCTATACAGCATGAGGATGCATATGTATAGAAGGCTTACCACTTTATTGTGTGTATGTGTCTGTACGGTCATATGTGCAATGCAATTATCTGTCTATTTTATGGTATGTGTATATGCACACAAACATACGTTAGACAGCTGAGCCTTCTCTTAATGAGACCTTAGGAGCAATGACCTGTTGATTCTCCAGTTGCTAATACAAGGGAGAATCTGATCATGGCTAATGAGCAGCATGGTGGCTATCAGTCTTACTAAACCAACAATAGCTTCAGGATCATAGGATGATTTAGAGCCAGAAGGAGCCTTAGAAACTAGCTAGTCTAATTTTTTCTTCCTTCTCTCTTTTCCAATGAAGAAACTGAGGTTCACAGAAGCAACTTGTCCAAGGTAAAATAAATGGCACCATATTGCTTCTGAGATTCAAATGTGAGTCTTCCAACTGCAAATCCATTATGCCAAAATGGCCCCAGCAATACAGTTAACTTGGGCTGTTAATATACAGAAAGTTGATGTGACAACAGGATTATTTTCTAAATCTGCCAGTGTTCTAATCTGAAAACTTGAGAAGTATCCCTGCTTCTTCATGCTTCAGGACTTCCAAAAGGATGTCTGCTATGGTTACTGTAGTATCATAGATTACCCAGGTCTGACTGGTCCAATGCAAAGTTCTCATTTGGTTGGTGAAAGCTTTGCTTATCATTTTGGTGTTACAATCCTTGAGCAAAGGATATTTGCAAATTGACTCCATCCATTTGCCATGCTCAACATGTCTGTCACTATAAATATTTGCATTCTCTTATCAATTCATTTGGAAATGATCAGTCTTTACTGAAAGGCAAAGAATCATTTTCTGATTTTTTTTCATGAAAAATGTCACATTATTAAGGACAAAAAAAGCACAGATACTTTAGCTCGCTTTTCATATACACATTTTTCATTTGATTGGAATTTATGGACTGATATTCAATCTTTCGATGTCACCCCTGGTTATATCATTCATCTGATTCTGTAGTGTTAGTAAGTGGAATGACACAACACTCCAAAGATCTGGCAACCTCAGTATTGCAAAAAAGATGAATGATTAACATGAGAATGAAAGGACATCATGATGGATTGGATAGAAATTTGTTAACTATGCCAGAGTGGGGGACGAGCAAGGTGGACCTTGCGTATAATGGAGCCAACACACTACTGTGAGACGAGTTTCCTTTTAAAAAGAAGTCTTTCCAATGGCAATTGTCATCATCATTTCAGCACTGAGAATCTTTAAGCAGATTCCATTAGACAAAACTGAAGATTCATTTTAAAATCTGCGTGTCCATTTGCAGGATATCATTGATATCAGAAACTGTTACCCTATCTACTGTGATAACTAATAATAATGATAATGATTATGATGATAATGATGATGATAGGTCTGTATGTCTCACTTCATAAGGGAAGACAGAGAGTCCTTGGAATTGAAAGGCCACACTTGAACACATTCAGTGCTCAGCAAATAATTTCTGAATGTCACCGATCCTAGATCCTTTTTAAAAAGCTACTTCTCCTTACTTTGACAGATGGGTTAGGCTGCATTTCATTACTTTTCCTCCTTACCTCGTTCTTCTTTTGTTTGGAAATAAGTGATGAGACTTTAGGTGAAGATTAAGTGCTAGCAGGCAGTAATGCAATGGCCCAAACATGCTTTTAATTGGAACCTCAAATCCAGTGGAAAAATAAGAAATTAAATCATTAATAAAATGCATTTTCCAGAAGACACCGTGTCGATGCGTCTTTTAAAAAAAGGCTTCAGGTTTCCCCCCCTATATTATTCCTAGAGGTATCACTGTACAATACCAAAGCCACCAGCCAAATCTCATTAAGTATAAGAGAAGAAAATTCTCAGCCATCCAAAGTTCCAAATTTCAATGGTGTAATTAAAAGCCACGGTGACTTTACTTTTTTTTAGAATGAAGAAGCTTGGCATTTTGATGTCACTGTGAATCCCCACATTCTCTTGCTATTACAATGTCTTCCTTGCCTAATGAATTCCTGACAAAGCACTTCAACTGTATTTCAATATGACCTAAACTCAAGACACAATGATAAACAAGTCAAGTCACTGCAAGACACATAAAGTTTGGAAACACGTGGCTCACAAAGACTTTCGATACATAAACTTCTAGTAAAGGGAAGCAAAAGAATCATTTGATAACAAGGGATAGGAATGCAGCAATGTCCCACAGGTGATTAGAGTATCTTTTACAAGGAGCAACCTATTACACTATGACTGTTTCTAAAAACCCAAATTTTGATTTATTCAGACAACAAACAATTAGTGAGCAGCATCTAGCACTCTCCTGGTCATCTTCAACTGCTACAAAAGAAGACTGCATTATGGTCGGTACCTTGGAGAGTTTACAATTAGGTTGGAGATGAATCAAACAGTTGAAAGAGACTTATGTGGCTCTAGGGTCAAAGGACTTCAGTTCAAATTCTGTGTCTGACATCTACTACATTTGTGAACTTGAGCAAGTCAAGTTGGCCCTCAGATGCCTGCTGTATAAAATAGATGGCCCTTGACATGCCTGCTAGCTCTAAAGCTAGGAGCTTATGAACACATTAAACAACTAGTGAATAGTTGTAGTCATTGTTAAGATGTCACACTGAGTTTGTACATATCTTGAAGCAGGTGCTCTTAACTTGGAGTCTATGACCTTTTTCTTTTAACATTCTGATAACCATATTTCAATATAATTACTTTCCTTTGTAATCTTATGAATTTTATTTTATGCATGCAAAAACATTATTCTGACTAGACTGCCAAAGAAATTCATAGCAAAGAAAAGTTTCAGAACTACTCTCTAAAGGCAATGACTATGAGTTCAAATCATTACCATTATTATTAATCACCAAATTTGCAAAATGAGTTACATTTCTATCATAGTCTAGATTTCTATAGTTCTTAATTCACAACACCTTGTAAGGTAAAGAGTAAAATTATTATTCCCATTATACAGATAAGGAAACTAAGGTTCAGTAGTTAATAAATTTTCCCTCTTCCTCCCTCCTTCCCCATACAGTCAGTAGCCAAGTCCTGTTCTTTCTACCTCTCCAATAACTAGCATACTTATCCCTTTCTCTTGACTCAATCTGCACTATGCTAACTTAGGTCTTTTCTTTCTCAGACTATCACAAATGCCTCCTTAATGATCTACTTGCCACCATTTTTTTTATAATCATCATCATCATCATCACATAAGATTTGCAAAACGTTTTACAAATATTATTTCATTTTATTGAACTAACAATCCTGTGAGGCAAGTGCTATTATTGCCCCCATTTTATACCTGAGGAAACTGTGGCAGAGATATTAAATGATCTGCACAGCGTTCCATAATCAATAAAGACCTGCAGCTAGATATAAATTCAAGTCTCCCTGATCCTAAGTCTAGTGTTTGTCCTACAACACCATCTACCTAACTCACTTCTTTAGTTCATCTTTCATAAAAATTCAATGTGAAGGGCCTTCTTCACCCACATAATTGAAAACATATCTGAAAAAGTCTGGTGCTAACAAGTGGTCGTACAGTTTTTTCTTGAAGACTCCAAACTATGGGTTTCCCACTATCTTCTAAGATAGCCTATTTTACTTTTTTCAATAGTTCTAATTGTTAGGAGCTTTCCCTTGCTTCAAGCCAAAAAGTGGAATGCTAAAACATTAATTCTACTAAATAGGTGGGACCATACCTATGTGGGGTTTAAAACTCTTTAGAGGATCACAGACTTAACATTAGAAGGAACTTGAGAGGTGATTCAGACCATTCTCATATTCATTTAATGATTGGGAAAGAGATCTGTTCAACAAAGGTACCTTGCCTCCTCTTTTACCCTCCAAGGGATTAAGCCGACATTGAAGACTCTTCGGGGTCTAGAACTGATCTGGTTTCACAGCATTATTTACTCTATGTATATTGCACATATGTGGATATGCTCCACACATATGAAGTCCTGCTCCTACCCTACTATAGCTTAGCCTATAATCTATTTCCCAAATTCATCCTGCCTTCTGAGGAGAACCCTGGGCTAGTCTCCATACTTGAAGCATGCCTTTTCTTGTTTCAATGTCCAGCTCCAGCATCAATCACTCAGGAAAACCTTGGCTTTTGCCTGATTCTTACCTTGTGCCACATCCCACAAACTAAAAATGATCTCTCCTTCCTCAAATCTTCTTAGAGAATTTTCCCTACATCTCTCTTTTACTATCTAATATTCTACTTGGCTCATATTTATTTTGTGGCCATGTTGTATCTGCAATCAATTTCCATGTTACCGGGGCAGCTGCTTCACTGCACCCCTTTCCCTCAAACCTGCAGCCCAGCTGCCATAATTGTGGGGATATTCTTTTATAAAGCTGTCTTCAGTCCAAGCTCACTCTCTGCTGCCATTCCCTTTCTACCCCACCTTGCTTACCACTTCATGCCCTAGGATTCTTAATCAAGCCAATAAGACGAAAGTTTTAGGAAAGGACATGTCCACTGACTGACCTAGGACTCCACTCATGATTTATATGACTCCTCAGGTCAAAATCCCATTTCTAGATCAGGAATTATTGAAATGTGCTTTCTCCTTTTATTAGAAACTAAGCTCCTTGATTTCAGAAGCTGTTTCAATTTTGTATTTGAATGTCCTGAGTTTATCACAAATTCTGAATATAGTAAGACCATAACATATTTTCATACTTAATTGGTACTTAATCAGTTTTTGCCTTAAGGATAGTTTTGGACAGCTGTGGGCCACATAAATGGTAGGGGATAGAACCAAGAAAGGAACTGAGTTTTTCTCACTTTATACTTAATACTGCTAACCCTGTGTCTTTTCTCTGTAAACAAAACCCCCCCCACAATTTTAGGGAAATTTGTCATGTTCTCTATGCTTAAAAGAAAGGAATGACACACACACACACATATATATACATACGCACATACACACATTGTTTCTCTGTGTTACTTCCCATCATTTGATGACAAATATAAACAAAAAGTGAATCCCCCTTGAAATATGTTTTGGTTCGTCTTGCTCTGCTGTCTGCAAATAGTCCATGTATTTGGCAGAGTTTAATGTGGATATACTCTCAATTCCCTGTAGATGGCAGGTCCATGAACTCCTGAAAAGGTCACACATTTTTTCAATGGCATCCTACCAATTAGAGTTTGCTCCTCTATTGCATTCATGCTGACAGATGCTGATGAAAAGATGTATCCCAAAGATCATCAACATGATGGCAGTTCTCCTCTAGTTCCTTCTATTGGCTTGAGCATATGGCCTGGAGAATTCCCACAGTGTTTCATCTGGCTTCTCCACTCAGAAAATGAACATCATTCTCATTCAAGTTTAATGTTAACAATTTAGTGGTAAAAACAAAGGCCAAAGATGTGACCAGTGAGTACGTAAATTTTTTCAGAGAAGCATCAGGGCAGAACAGATAGAAAACCAAGCTTGGAGTTGGGAAGAATGATGTTTGAATTTTGCTTTAGACAAGGCCTATGTCTGTGAACTGGGCAAATCATGGTAGGTCTCTGGGTTCGAGAATCATCCTTTATAAAAGGGGGATATTGATAGCACTTATGTGGTGAGTTATAATGAAGGTCAAAGGAGTTAAAGCAAAGCACTTTGTAAACCTAAAAGCCCCAAAGAAGTAAACATCAGAGTTTTGAACCTGTTGTTTTACCAGTAAAACAGCATTAAATGTGTCTAATTGCTGGGAGATACTACAATTTTTCAGTAGATTTGTGATCTCAGACATATGGATATTATCTCTAGCAAAGAAGATTCCAGCCCTTCAATGCTGGTGCATCCTGTATGATTCTTGTCCACTTTACCAATAAAACCAATGTTAATTAACCTATGAGAAGCGAGATGTCCAGAAACTGTATGTTAAAGAGAACTTTCAGGTTAAACTACCAGATCTCCATAAAAAAGGGGAAAGGACTTATGGGTGCAAAAATGTTTATAGCAACCCTTTTGCAGTGGCAAGAAACTGGAAACTGAGTGGATGCCCATCAGTTGGAGAATGGCTGAATAAGTTATAGTAAATGAATGTTATGGAATATTCTTGTTCAGTAAGAAACAATCAGCAGGATAATCTCAGAGAGGCCTGGAGAGACTTACATGAAATGATGCTAAATGAAATGAACAGAATCAGGAGATCATTGTATACAGCAACAATGAGATTATATGATGATCCATTCTGATGGACGTGGGTTTTTTCAACAATAAGATGATTCAGACCAGTTTCAAGAATCTTGTGATGGAGAGAGCCATCTACACCCAGAGAGAGGATTGTAGGAACTGAGTATGGATCACAACATAGTATTTTCACCTTTTTTGTTGTTGTTTGCTTAGATTTTGTTTTCTTTCTCATTTTTTTCCTTTTTGCTCTGACTATTTTTTTGTGCAGCAGGTTATTGTGTAAATATTTATAGAAGAACTGCACATATTTGACATATGTTAGATCATTTGTCATCTATAGTAGGGGGTAGGGGATAGGGAGGTAAAAATTTGGGAAAACAAAGTTTAACAAGGGTGAATGTTGAAAACGATCTATGTATATGTTTTGAAAGTAAAAAGCTTTAATTAAAAAAAATAAAAAAAAAACTACCAGATCTCCAAGTCAGAAGGGAATTCTGAGGCCATGTTGTTGTCTAAACCCTGCAAGGACAGAGAACCTTCCTATAACACTGCTGCCAAGTGATCATTCAGCCTTTGCCTACAGGCCTCCAGTGTTGACGGGATAAAGAAGATCCACGACTTCCCTGACAAGGTCCTTTCATTTTTTGGAAAAAAATGTAATTGTTAGGTAGTATTTATTTACATGAAAATTATTTTGATCCCTTTACAATCTCTGCCTATTACTATAGTTCTGGCTCTTGAGGCTAATTTAATTGCTCTTCTACATGAAAGTCCTTTAAATATCTCAAAACAACTGTCCTGTTTCCCTTATGATGTTTTCCTTATCTAGGATAACCATCACCAGCTAGCTCCTTCAGTTGCTCCCATTTGTAGCCTGATTTCAAAGTCCTTCACCATCCTGATTACCTGAATTATCCTGAATACTCTCCAGTTTGTCAACATACTTTCTAAAATGTAGTATCAAAAGAGAACATAGTTCTATGGCAGAGGACAGAGGGACCATCTGCCCCTGTCCCCTCAAAATCTCCCTTTACCTCTTAAGGAATCCATGGGAGACACAAGTACCTGCTTTCTCTTTGGATTCCTTTGATGCACCAGCTTGGCTCCTTCCAATCAGGAGATGAGAACACAGATATGTAGATTGTCTTTTGATCAGATGTGTTGAATATGTTATTTTATACTGGTTCAATTCAATTTTTTTCTAGAGCTTATTCAGTGGCTACATAGAAGAAATGAAGAAGGAAAACATTTTCTTGAGGGATTTGCCATCTCTCATACCAGCAAGATTTTCTTTCAGGGAGTGGGCTCCAACTTTTTGGTTTGTCATGTACTTGATTTGGTATTGGAATGCAAGTCATTTTGTACATAGGCCAAGAGATGTGTCTTACTGTTTCAGACAATCCCAAAATGTCACCTGTATGGCTCCTCTGTCTTTAACTAAGGATAAAAAAAACCTTTACCCTTTCAAACTGATGGAAGGCATGTTCTTTAGTCTATACTTTGGATTGACTGACTGATTGATTGATTAAATAGAATTGTCTGGACCTTTAGTGGATGCATTAATCAACCCCACCCTTACACATTTATCTCTATTAAATGTCATCCTATCAGGTTCAGGACAGTGGTGTAGCCTGTCAAGATCTTGTGTTCATTCATATCATCAATAAAAAGGTTCAACATAGGGTCATTCTCTCAGGGCCTAAGGTGTTCTGACATAATCTGATAAATAATAAATTCTTATTATGGAAGGGATGGATGAAATAAGATTAGAGCACCGCTGACTAGGAATATGTGCATTTGAACTGTAGCCTTCTAGAAATAATGACATAATGTGTGTTGTCTGGTCCAAGTACTGGCAACTGATGGTTGAGAATTTATACCAAGGATATTTGATGGGGAGCACATACGGGGCAGACACTACTCTTTTTTTCTTTTCTTTTCTTTTTTTTTTTAACCGTTGTTCATATAACAGTATTGCTTATTTCTTGAGAATCCCAGTTCAAAAGAACAAGTTACAGAACCCTTTGAGATCATGCAGGTTCACAGGTAAGCATGGAACTGTCATTTATAAGTAACAAGGCAGAAGGAAAGGTTCTATCAGTAAATAACCAGAAAGGAAGGCGTTTTGAGTAATAAATCAAAAAAAACTTGTTTTTTATGTTAATTTCTTTAGACTTCCCAATGGCACCAGATAGCTCACAACAAAAGAAAGACCTTGTCCAAGTTTTCCTGTTACTGGAAAAAGTCAAATGGTAGTATGGAGAATCAAGCTATTTTTTGAAATGTTTTATAATTACTGTATGAATCACAAGGAAGTAGCACAACCTAAACTACCTAAACAAATGTACAGTCAGTTCTGCCATAATGAGACATGTGTTTCTAAAAGCACTATGCTATGCAAAATCATGCAATAAACACCATCAACCTCAAGCAGAAAATGGGGTTGGGGCACAATGCCCAAAAAAGTTGACTAGTAACATTAAAAAAGAAAGAAAGCCAATAAAACCACTAGCACACTTTCAGTTATTTTAAATGTTTAAGAAATATATAAATACTATGATAAATAGTGTCCATAAACTGACTTTTGGGGTTTGCTCTGTAGGCTGAAGGAGAAAACTGGGCAGGTGTGACTCCCAGACTCAAGCTGAAGGCCATAGTAAAAGTGTGAGAGAGTGTGGAATAACCCTGCTCTGCCCTGCCCACAACTTCTGCCAGAAGCAGAGTAAGTTTGGTACTCAATCCTGACAAAGGCTTTTACTCTGCTCCTTGAAGTGGACAGCAAATGTGTTGCAGGTTGAGGATTACAGTGAACCGGGGAAGAACTCTTGAGTTCTCACATTGTTTCTAGTAGAAGAAATCAAGCAGAAGTAAATTTGAAATGTTTTACAAACAAGAAGTTCCCTAACATATTAACCACAGAAGACAAACTGCATTTGAGAAACATGTGTGGTGTCAGAACTGTACACAATCAAGCTTTTTGTTTGGACCTCTCAGGCTTTTTAAAAATACTCCTTTGTTTTATGTTTGTGCTACAGCTTTTCTCTCTGACTAGATGGCAGGGAAAGGGTATACTCTTTCTGTCAGTGGAGACAAACGAGCACAAGTAAGCTGTACCTTACTTCCAAGGATCACTTATACTGCTTGATCCAAGGACTGTCATGAAAGAAACATATGAGTACAAATTCAAATAATAGGATCAGCCTTATACTGAGGAAAAAGAGACACATGGCCTAAGAGCTATAGCTTTATTAAAATAGAATGATCTAGAAAGAAGAACCAACCATGTTGGATAGAACATGAAAGGTAGTTATAAGAATGGAAATTCTTAAATGTTTTCTACTTGTGATCCTTTTTCACCTGAGAATTTTTTCTTTTTTTTTAAAGTTTTTTATTTCCTTGGATAATTTTCAACATTCACCCTTACAAAACCTAATTTATTCTCTCCCTTCTCCCCACCCGCTCACCTAGACAGCAAGTGAGCCTATATATGTTAAACAAGTGCAATTCTTTTATACTATACATATTTCCACAATTATCATGCTGCACAAGAAAAATCAGATCAAAAAGGAAAAAAATGAGAGAGAAAACAAAATGCAAGGAAATGAGTGAAAATGCTATGCTGTGGTCTACATTCAGTTCCCACAGTCCTCTCTTTGGGTGCAGATATCTTCATCACAAGACCATTGGAATTTGCCTGAATCATCTCACTGTTAAGAAGTGCCATGTCTATCAGAATTGATCATTGTATAATCTTGTTGTTGCCATGTACAATGATCTCCTGGTTCTCTTCATTTCACTCAGCATCAGTTCATGTAAGTCTCTCCAGGCCTATCTGAAATCATCCTGCTGATTGTTTCTTATAGAATGATATTCCATAACACTCATATACCATAATTTATTTAATCATCCTCCAACTGATGGGCATCCACTCAGTTTCCAATTCCTTATCACTATGAAAATAGCTGCCATAAACATTTTTGCACATGTGGATCCATTTTCTTCCTTTAAGATCTCTTTGGGATACAGGTCCCATAGAGACAATGCTGGATCAAAGGGTATGCATAGTTTGATAGCCCTTTGGGCACAGTTCCAAATTGTACCTGAGAAATTTTTATGTGACCTGAGGTATATAGGTATATGAAATAGATATACAAATCAGTCATTTACTGGTAATAAATCATAATTTCACAACCCCACTTTTAGTTATGAGATCCCAAATGGGATTGCAAACCACAGTTTTAGAAGCTGAGTATTAGAAGACTTGGATAAATCTAAAT
This sequence comes from Sarcophilus harrisii, assembly GCF_902635505.1. NCBI lineage: Eukaryota > Metazoa > Chordata > Mammalia > Dasyuromorphia > Dasyuridae > Sarcophilus > Sarcophilus harrisii. The sequence goes on from NC_045432.1 coordinate 31,170,282, forward strand.
AAGATGAGAGGGCATGGAAGGTTTCAATCAGCACTGGTGGAGAATAACATTCATTATGTAATGAGACCAGAGAGAAGCCAAGGAAAAGAAGCTTGATATGGCAGAGGGAAGTCTGAACCTTAGAGTCAGGAAAATATGAGTTCAAATCCTGCTTCAGAAATATATCAGCTGTATGACTTCTCTCAAGTTTCTTTATCTCCTTTTGTAGTTTGTTGCCTTAACAATTAATCAACAACTTTCTAGACTCCAACATGGCAGAATAAGCAGTAAACTGCTGTAACCCTCCCATCTTCATCTCCTGGCATTCACAAAATAGCAGCACAAGACAGGTCCTGGAGTGGCAAGAAACTCTGAGGTTTGGCAAGAAAGGTGCTTCTCACTTGAATTAAGAGGGTGCACAATCTAAGACAGAAAGTTTTTGCCATGAACCAACAGGAAGCCTAACTTCAATAAATCAGTAGATCTTCAGCTGTAGTATGGTGGAGTGGGCAAACAACAACACACTATGGCAAAACCCGGGGAGCCAGTGAATTCAGCTCCAGGAATTATCACATCCTTTGATATAGTCCTAAACAAATATATGTCCTTCAGCAGCCAGCACCCTATGTGCAACAGGAAAGCATCAAGAAAACGGCGGCCTCCAGAAGCCAGATCACTATGTGCTTCAGTTTCTCCAGGGAAACACAGACACACCACACCCGGACTTAGCACACTCAGGATACTACCATTAGGACTCCATCTCATTACAAGATAAGCTGCCAGACCCCTATAGCCTTCAGTAGTGCCAGCCACCCCTGCTCAGCTAGCAACAAACACAAGGGCCCCTGTGGGTCTCAGGGTAACATCAGTACAGTTCAAAGCACTGACACAAGGAGTCCAAGACATTCTCTCTCCACCCAGGGAGCAGAGCTTCAATTTAAAAGAAAGGGAAAATGAAGAGAAAGAAGGAGAGATGAGAGGAAAGGAAGGAGGGAGGGAGAAAGAGAGGGAGAGGGAGAGAAAAGAAAAGAGAGGGAGAGAGGGAGAGAGGGAGGGGGGGTGGAAGGGGAAAGGAGGGAGAGACAAAGATACAGCAATGACAAAACATCTATGGACAAAACCCTGAGAACAGGAAGTGGTTGCAAACCCAGAAACAACTCACTGAAGAGCTCAAAAAGGAACTTAAAAATCATAAAAGAAAGGTAGAAGAAAAAAAGGGGAAAAGAAATGAGAGTGATGTAAGGCAATTATTGGGGGGTCGGTAAAGGTAAAGAGTCAACAAATTGGAAAACTGCTTAAAAAGTAAAAATTGCCAAATGAAAAGGGAGTTGCAAAAATCCACTGAAGAAAACAACTCCTTAAAGAGTATAAGTGGCCAAATGAAAAACAATGTACAAAAACTAAATGAAGAAAACAGCAGCTTAAAGTTAGAATTGAGAAAGTAGAAAGTAATAATGACTCTAGGGAAACTCAAGAATCAAACAAATTCAAAAGAATGGTAAAATGGAAGAAAATGTAAAATATCTCATGGAGAAAAAAAAAAAACTGACCTGGAAAATGCATCCAAGAGAGACAATATCAGAATCACTGGACTACTTTAAAGCCATACTCAAAAGGAGGATCTGGACAGCATTTTTCAGGAAATTATAAAAAAATTACTCTGATATTCTACAACTAGAAGGGAAAATTGGCATTGAAAGAATTACTCTTTACCTTAGAAAAGAGATTATTAAAAAAAACACCAAGGAACATCATAGCAAAATTTCACAACTATCACAATGAAGAAAAAATACTGTACGTGGCCAGAAAGAAACAATTCAAATATCGGGGAGTCACAATCTGGAATACACAGAATTTGGCAGTTACAACATTAAAGAACCATAAACCAAACAATATGATATTCCAAAAGACAAAGGAGTTAGGACTACAAGTAAGTATCACCTGCCCAAAAAATTAAGCATAATGCTTCAAGGGGAAAAATGGTCATTAGATGAAATTGAAAGATTTCAAGTTTTCATAAGGAGAAGACCAGAACTGAAAAAAAAATTAATATCAAGACCCAAGAGAAGGCTAAATAGATAAAAGAGGAAAAGAAAATATAAAAGATTCAATGGAACCGGACTGTTTATATCCCTACATGGGAACAAGATACTTGAAGTTCTTAAAAATTGTATCACCACAAGTACAGCTAGAAGGAATGCACACAGAGTGTACAAGTATAAGAGGAATCTGAGGGAATGACATAAAAGATAATTAAAGGATGAAAAAGAGGAGTATACTGGGCAGAAAGGGTAGAGTGGTGTAAATTATTTCACATGAAGATGTTTGAAGGACCTATTATAGTGGAAGGGAACATGAGATGTGAGTTATGAACATTACTTGAACCTATTCTCATCAGTATTGGCTCAAAGCTGGAGTTATCATTCCCTTATACACAATCACTTGAATATACAAACACATATTACCAGAGAAAAAAGTAGGAGAAGAAGAGATTTTATAGATGGAGGAATTGACAGAAGGGAAAGCATATCAGGGGAGGTAGTATACAGAGTCAAAACACTGGTGAGGAGGAAAAATGTAAAAGGAGAGAGAGAATAAACAGGAGAAAGAATAGGATGAAGGGAAATGCACAGGCAGTAAGCATAATGGTGCTTGTGAATGGAATGAACTTTCCCATAGAGTGGATCAAAAAGTAGAGTATGACAATATGTTGTTTACAGGAAAGACATGATGCAGAGAGACACAAAGAGTGAAAGCAAGGGGTTGAACCAAAATCTTTTATGCTTCAGCTTAAAGTAAAAAAAAAAAAAAAAAAAAAAAAGAGAAAGCAATCCTGATCTCAGACAAAGCAAAAGCAAAAGTAAACCTAATTAAATAAGATAAGGAAGGAAACTACATCTTGCTAAAAGGTACCATAGATAATAAAGCAATATCTATACTAAACATAAATGCATCAACTGATATATAGCATCCACATTCTTAAAGGAAACATTCAGTGAGTTATAGGAAGAAACAGACAACAAAACTATACTGAGGGAAATCTCAGAATTCAATGAATCTAACCAAAAAATTAACAAGAAAGAAAGAGAGGTAAAGAAAACACTAGAAAAGCTAGGTATGGGAGATCATTGAAGAAAAATGAATGCAAACAGGATGAAATAGACCTAATCTAAGCAGCACATAGCAGCAACAGAAAAACAGATGATGTGATAAGGCATAAAAACCTCAAAATCAAATGTAAAAGGGCAGAAATATTTAAAAAAAATTTTTTTTCAGATCTTCATGTAATAAAAGTTACATTCAACAAAGGGCAATGAATAGATTAAAAATTAATTGAAAACTAAATAATCTAATCCTAAAGAATAAGTAGAACAAATCATAGAGTCAATCAATATTTTCATTAAAGAGAATGATGAGACAAAAATGGATGGAATGCAGCCAAAGAAGCACTTAGGGGAAAATTTATTTCTCTACATTCTTACATCAAGTAAATGGAAAAAGAACAGATCAATGAATTGGGCATGCAACTAAAGATCATTGAAAAAGAACAAATTGGAAATCACCAATTGAGCACCAAATTGGAAATCATGAAAATCAAAGATAAGACAAATAAAAATGAATGTAAAAAACAAACTACTATGCTAATAAGTGTAGGACCCATTTTTATGAAAATCAATAAGATATATAGGTCATTGGCCAATTTGATTTTTAAAAAGAAATTTTAAAAAATATCCAGTGGTAAAAATGAAAATGCTAAAATCAACACCAATGAAAAAGAAATTAAAGCAATCATTAGGAAATATTTTGCCCAATTATATGCCAAAAGATCTGATGATCTAAACAAAATTAAGGAATATTTACAGAAATATGAATTACCTTAATTAACAGATCAGGAAATAGAAACCCTTAATAAGCTCAACTTAGAAAAAGAAATATAAAAAGCTATTAATAAACTCCTTAGGGAAAAAGTTTCCAGGGCCAGATGGGTTCATGGATGAATTCTACCAAATATTTAAAGAACAATTAATTCCAATATTATATAAAACATTTGGAAATATAGGTAATGTGCTGACACCTAAACAAGAAAGAGCCAAAAGAGAGAAAGAAAATTACAGACCACTTTTGCTGTAAATATTGATGCAGAAATTTTGAACAAAATACTACTGAGGCAATTATAGTAATATATCACAAGAATTATACACTATGACAAGGATTATACATTAATACCAGGAATGCAGAGTTGATTCAATAATAGGAAAACGATCAACATAACTAACTGTGTCAATAAGAAAGCCAATAAAAATCTTATGATTATTTCAATAGATGCTGAAAAAAAACTTTTGACAAAACACAGCATTCATTCTTACTAAAAACATTAGAAAGCATAGAAATAAAGGAAGTGTTCCTTAAAATGACAAAAAGTGTGTAGCTAAACCATCAGCAAGCATTATTTCTAATGGACATAAATTAGAATTCTTCCCCAAAGGTCTTATCATTATTGTTATTCAAGAGAGTACAAGAAATGTAAGCTATGTCAACCAAAGAAGACAAAAGAATTAAAGGGATTAGAATAGGCATTGAGGAAATACAACTATCACTCATTGTAGATGATATGGTGGTGTACCCAGAGAATCCTCAAGCATCAACTAAAAAATTACTTGTAATAATTAACAACTTAAACAAAGTTGCAAGATATAAGATAAAGCAACATAAATCACCAACATTTCTTTATATGATCAACAAAGTCTAGCATCCAGAGATAAAGAAATTCCATTTAAAACAACTGTAAACAACATAAAATATTTAGGAATCCACCAGACAAATGGAGGAACTATATAAACACAATTACATAACATTTTTCATACAAATAACAATGGGAAACAACAGGAAAAAATCAATTACTCATGGGTTGATCAAGCTGATATAACAAAAATGAGAATCCTGCCTAAACTAATTTATTTATGTAATGCCATACCAATCAAATTATGTGATAAAGTCAGAAATAATAAGAAAAAATTCACCTGGAAGAAGAAAAGGTCAAATATATCAAAGGAATTAATGAAAAAAATATAAGGGAAGGTGGCCTGGCAATACCAGATCTCAAACTACATTATAAAGTTGTGATCATCAAAACTATCTGATTCTGACTAATGAAAAGAATGGTGTATCAGGGGAAAAAATTTGGTATACAAGAAACAGTGGTCAATAACCATAGTAACCTAATAGTTGATAAATCCAAGGATCCCAGCTTCGGGGATAAAAAGAATTCACTGTTTGACAATAACTTCTGGGCAAACTAGAAAACAATAGGTCACAAATTAGGTATAGACCAATGGCTTACATCATGTACTAAGATAAGGTCAAAATGGGTATACAAATTAGACACAGAATGAAATCATAATAAAATTAGAAGAATAATGAATAGTCTATGTCTCAGATCTATGTGGAAGGGAAGAATTTGTGACAGAATAAGAGATAGAGTTACAAAATGCAAAATACATACTTGTGATTATATTAACATAAAAAGTTTTTATATAAAAAACCCAATATAAACAAGATTAGAGGGAAAGCGGGAGAGTTGGGAAACAATCTTTATAGAAATTGTTTCTAATAAAGGATTCATTACTCAAATATATAGAAAATTGATTCAAATTTATAATGCAAGCCTTTCCGCAATTGATAGTCAAGGGATATCAAGAGGCAGTTTACAGATGAAAAAATCAAAACTATAAGCATATGAAGAGATGCTCTAAATCACTTTTGATTAGAGAAATGAAAATCAAAACAACTCTGAGGTATCACCTCACACTTATTATGACAAAAAAGGAAAGTGATAAATGTTAGAGAGGATGTGGGAAAATGGGGACACTAATGCATTGTTGGTGGAGCTGAGAACTCATCCAATTGTTCTGGAGAGCAGTTTGGAATTATGCCTAAAGAGAAAATAAAATATACATACCCTTTAATCCAGCAATACTACTACTAGGTCTATATCACAAAGAAGTTGAAAAAGGGGAAAACAACCTACATATCTAAAGATATTGCATGTGGTATTGTGTGGTGTGTGTGTAGTGGAATTGGGGAATGGCTTAACAAGCTGTGGTAAATGAATGTAAAGGAACACTATTTTGAAATAAGAAATTTCAGAAAAATCTGGAAAAACTTGTAAGAACTGATGCAATGTGAAATGAACAGAACCAAGAAAACATTGTACACAACATCAGAAACACTGTGTGATGATCAGCTATGAATGACTCAGTTCTTTTCAGAAACACAATGATCTAAGACAATGATCTACAGGATTCACAAAGGAAAATGTTATCCATATCCAGATAAGGAAATTATGGACTTTAAATGCAGATGGAAGCATATCTTTTTCACTTGCCTTATTCTTTCTTTTGTTTTTTTCCCTCTTGATCTGCTTCTTTCACAGCTGTGATTAATATAGAAACACATTTATACTGATAATGCATGGATAAACTGTATCAAACTGCCTACCATCTTCATAAGAGGGGAGGAAAAGGGAGGGAAGAAGGGAGAAACATTTGGAACTAAAAATCTTGTAAAAATGAACGCTAAAAATTTTCTTGACATGTAACTGGGAAAATGCTATTTAATAACAATGAAAAAAATATAAAACTAAAGAAATCAATCAGCAAGTACTTATTCAGCACCTATTATATGTTAGGTACTGTACACTAGCATAGGAGTACAAGTACAAAGAAAGAAGTAAGTTCTGCTTCCAAGGAGCTGGCATTTGCACCGAAAATATGGGAAAAATCATAGCACCTACCTCAAAGTGCTGTGAGAATGTAATATATATATATATATATATATATATATATATATATATATATATATATAGTGTGTGTGTGTGTGTAAAGTATTCTGTAAACTTTACAACCAACACTGACTTATTTAAAACAATAAGATATTTTCTATGTAATATATCCAGTGCTAGATTATACATATCATATAACTAAAGTTTTAAAAGTATGTAACCCTAACCCTACAGATCTTCACAGAACTGGGGCTAACTACTGGTATTCAAGTGATCCCAGATTAAAAGAATTGAGAGATGAGTAGACAAGTTGAGAACCTACATTATGTAAGAACTTGTGGAGATAGGCATTTATTGCTATCCTCTTTCATTATGGCTTTAGTTCTAAGGTCAAACCAGATACTTACCCAGGAAGAACTACAATTTTTATATAAAATTTAAAAAGTTTTGAATAAACAAAATCCATATAACTAGGCTGAGAAGGGAAATATTAAAATTGGAGAAAATCTTTGCACAAGTAATTTCTAACAAAATTATACACACATAAATACTATATAAACACACATGTGTGTATATAAATATATGAATACATACTCACAATTTCATGTATTGTGTATGTTTAAGGACAGGTAAATGGTGTAACAGATGGAAAAACTCATTCTCATCTTTCTGAGGTTAAATCTGCCCTTACGAACATGAGTCTTCCCACCTATTCTACCATTTACTCATCCTTAAACATACACTACACACATGCATATATTAATTTGCATTAGCTTATTCTCAGTGATCTGGAATTATTTTTCATATTACTACAGATCTTAGCTTTTGGTCTCATGTATTTTTATTAATTATATATTCCGCATATATGGAACTACTAAATATTATATTTCATATTTAAGGGATCATATAATTTTCCACATATATAATTAATAATTTTGTTAATTATAAATTATATATATGGAATTGTATATATTCATATATACACAGAGAGAGAGACATAATTATAGAAAGAAAAAAACACATCAATGTAATTTTTTAAAAAAATTATATTTGCCAGAAGGGCTTTACTAAAAAAGAAAGGGGTGGGTGGAGAAAACTGACTATGTATATGTACAGTGTAAGAAGAAGTATAGCAACAGGGATGCCAACAACTTCACAGGAGATAAAACTGAAGGGAGTCCAAAAAAAATAAACATGCGTGTCTTCTGATGTCTATACAGCAAATGTACAAAGTACCAATAATAATAAAAATAAACTAACAAATATACCAAGTATCAAACATTCCCCAATATTCTTGTCCTCATTATCTCTCTCTCTCTCTCTCCTCTCTCTGTTGCCCCCCCCTGCTCTGCCTCTCTGTCTCTCTTCCCCCCCCCATTTCCCACTCTTTTCTATCATCTGCTGTTATCTTCTTTTAAGATTCATTGTTCTCTCATTTCCTTTCCCTTTTCTCTCTCCCCTGCCCAGTGGTTCTTCCCGTTTCTCTACATCTCCACTGTCACCAGTGGCCTATTCCCTTCACTCCAAAAAAAGAAAAAAAAACCCTCTCTCCTGACAATGCTCTAAGTGATCTTTTACCTTATCTAGCTGGGAACTGAGCCTCAACCTCATTCCCCTTTCCTGCTTTTCTCTATGTGTTATCTTCTACCAGCAGAATGTTTCGCTTTTTGTGTAGGGTTATATTGCTTGAACTTAGTAAAGTATCTTGCATATAGCAAGCCCTTAAAAACTGTTCTATCTATACATCTCTACCAGATTTCATGGTATGAGACTCATGACTGGACTATGGTCCCAGAAGAATATATGGAATTCCAAAGAAATAGGAGAGGGACAGGAAGTTAATACATTACAAGCTATATTCATGTGAGGAATCTCAGAAAACAAATGAGAAAAACATGATGGAGAGCATTTGAGCATAGAGCAATGAAAACAGAAGCAAAAGTAATATTATCTGTCATTAAATAGATTAGACAATCTAGACAGAAAGAAGTAGATAAAGAATTCGGAAAAACAAAAACCACAAGTTGGTTATGGCCTCAGAAAAAAGGAGAGGTTGGATTTATAGTCATAAAAAATGCTCTAAATCACTATGGATCAGAGAAATGAAAATTAAAACAACTCTGAGGTATCACCTCACACCTCTCAGATTGATTAAGAGGACAGAAAAAAATAATGATAAATGTTGGAGGGAATGTGGGAAAACTGAGACACTAATGCATTGTGGGTAGAATTGTGAAATGATCCAACCATTCTGGAGAGAGTTTTGCCCTAAGGGCTATCAAACTTTGCATACCCTTTGATCTAGCAGTCTCACTAGTGAATTTGTAGCACAAAAAGATTATTAAAGAGGGAGAAGGACCTGCATGTGCAAAAAAAGTTTGTAGTAGCACATTTTGTGGTGGCAGGGAATTGGAAATTAAGTGGATGCCCATCAATTGGGGAATGGCTGGATAAGTTATGGTATATGAATGTAAAGGAATATTATTTTTCTACAAAAATTATGAGCAAGCTTATTTCATAAAAACCTGGAAATACTTACATGAACTGATGCTGAGGGAAATGAGGAGAACAAAGAAAACACTGTTCACAGTAAGAGCAAGATTATGTGAGTATCAACTCTGATCGACTTGGCTCTTCTCAACAATACTATGATTCAAGACAATTCCAACAGCTTTAGGATGGAAAATGCCACCCACATCCTGAGAGAGAACTATGGAGACCGAATGTGGATCGAAGCACAGGATTTTCATGTTTTGTTTGTTTACTTTTTTCTTTTTCGTAGTTTTTTTCCCCTTTTATTCTGATTTTTCTTGAAAAACATGACAAATGTGGAAATGTGTTTACAATGATGGCACATGTTTAACTCATATCAGATTGCTTACTGTCTTGGCGAGGGAGGGAGAAAAAAATTTGGAACAAAAAGACTTAAAAATGAATATCAAAACTATCTGTACATGTATTTGAAAAATAAAACACCATTGAGGGAAAAATAAAATAAAATGCTCTAAACTCCAAAAAAAATAAATGTAGGGAATTTGTTAAGCTCTTCCCATAATTGTGAGGAAACAAGAGATAAAATGGCAGTGGAAAAAAAAGAATGGAATTAAAAGAAACAAAGGTGAAAACACTGAGAATACATCAATAAATTTAGGGTTTTCTTTTAATGTACATAAAGTGGCCGCCCGATCAGGGAACATGAGGATGCATGCAAAAGCAGGGCATAGTTAGGGAAGAATAGTTTTCAGAACAAATGCTAGCTGGCAAAGAAAACTTAGGATGAGGAAAAGGATGGTGCTGCTTTTAAAGTTCTCTAAGGGAAAAGAGGATTAGAATAGGTATGGGATCATTGTTTAGATGGCAGAAAGCCACTCAGCTGTTCCTTTTCTCCATGGTTGTTCATATTTGTCTTCCTCATTAGAAAATATGCCTCTTATCATTATATACTTCAACAACAATACTATATGATGATCAATTCTGATGGACCTGACCCTCTTTGGCAATGAAATGAACCAAATCAGTTCCAATAGAGCAGTAATGAACTGAACCAGCTCTACCCAGCGAAAGAACTGTGGGAGATGACTAAGAACCATTACATAGAATTCCCAATCCCTATATTTTTGTCCATCTGCATTTCTGATTTCTTTCACAGGCTAATAGTACACTATTTCAGAGTCCGATTCTTTCTGTACAGCAAAATAACTGGACATGTATACTTATTTTGTATTTAATTTATATTTTAACATATTTAACATGTGTTGTCAACCTGCCATCTGGGGGAAGGGGTAAGGGGAGGGAGGGGAAAAATTGGAACAAAAGGTTTGGCAATTGTCAATGCTGTAAAATTCCCCATGCATATCACTTGTAAATACAAAGCTATAATAAAATTTTTAAAATTCTTAATGTGGGCTTGGGGAATAGGAACTGCTTAATAATGCTTACTGGCTAGATTGTTTTTCTCTCCCACCCTTGGTCTAGAAAAGGCAGCCCAAAAGAAATGCTGAAAAGAAAGCTGATAACCAAGATAGAATACAGCAGTTAGATAGTGCAGCAGAGAAAGCACTGTGTTTAGAGTGAGGAAAATTCATCTTCTGAGTTCAAATCTAGCCAAGACAAATATCTAATAGAGGGGCCCAGGCTTGTCAGGGAAATAAGTAAAGCCAGAAATAGGATTGAGAAAAAAATGATTTAAAGACTGAAGGTCAAGAAGTAAAGAACCAGTTGAATAAGTAGGAGGGAATGAAAGAGGATGCCAATTAGGTCAAAACCAAGTTGTAACATAGGAGTTAACATTAACTTACAATCAAATTGGAACCTCAGATCCCTAGCATATATATATATCATATATATATATATATATATATATATATATATATATATATATATATGAAATGTCCCAAACAACTTCTGTGAAAAACACCCTAGTGAAGATGAAAAAAAAAAGAATTCCAGATAAAACAATGTTTCAATAAACCTAAGAGAAACATCAACAATCCACTTCAGGACTGAACAAGATTATATATATACACATATCAAGATATGTATATATCTATATACACTGCAGGACTGAAAGGGGACTTAACAATCAAGAGAAACTTAAGATTTAGAAAAGCCGCAGAGGTAAAGCCAGAAGCAAAGAGTAACTCCATAATAAACAAATGCAGAGCCTCAGGAAAAATGAATGCAATTCCCATAAGTATTAAAAGAGCATATATAAGATATGAAGTAAATGATTTTTTAAAAAATGAAATTAGAGCTTTTAGGGAAAAGATGGAAGAAGAACAAATAGCACAAACAGATATAGAAAATCTTACTCAAAAGAATGGAACAGAGGGACATCAATGAGTCAGTAAGGCAATAGGAAATATTTTAACAAAGTCAAAATACTGAAAAATTTATAATATGTAAGGCATCCACTATCAAAGAATTTCTCAAGGTGAGAATTAGTACCATATGAAAACATAACTTAACTCACTAAAAATAAAATGCAAATTAAAACACCTCTGAGATTTCTTAGACTGGCAGATGACAAAAAAAGTCAAATGACAGTTGCTGAAAGGACTATGGTGACAAACTATACTAGTGTAGATAGAGTTACATAGTGGTCCAAACATTCTGGAAAGTAAACTGGTATTATATCATAAATTTCACTAAACTCTATATTGTCTTTGACCCATTCATATCAGTAAAAGACATGCCCAAAGAAGGTAAGACAAAGGAAAGGACACATTTGCAGAAGAACACATTTGCTGGCAGCAAAAACTACATATATATATATATATATATATAGATAGATAGATAGATAGATAGATAGATAGATGTAGATGTAGATAAAGTGTGGCAACAAAAAATTAAGCTAATGTATAACTGACATAAAATTGCTTGCCTTATCAAAGGGTGAGTGAGATATGTCAAGAAAAGAGTGACTATGGAACTCAAAAGTTTAAAAAAAGTTTCAAAAAGTTTTTAAAAATGTTAAAATTTTTACATGTAATTGGAAAATTAACAATTTTTTAAAAAAATGTTTGAATTATATTTTGAAGGAATACAAGAATTCTATAATTGAGGAATGAATGCATTTGAGGCATGGGGAAGAATGTACTGTGTGATTAACACAAAAGAGAGCAGAAGGAAGCTCAAAAGGGAACACATATGAGGACAGTTTAGCTATCATGCTAAATTTAATATACACTTTTTTAAATTGTCATAGAAAATAATAGTCTTACATCTTTTTACCTCTTCTTTATATTCCTAAGTGTTAATGCTACTCAGGTATATAATTTTTAAATAATTTGAAACCTTCCTGAGGGCAAGGAATATTATCTCCTTCAGGGTCCTTCAGATAGATAAAATAGATAAAAATTAAATAGATTTGTTCAAATGAATGAAATTTATACTCAGAAAGGGGGAACTCTATGTCTCTAGTTTTAGGGCTTGGAATATGCCAAACATTTTTTAAGAGTTCAAAGATCATTTCAGTAACTGGCAAGTTCGAAAAATTATTTACCGTGAAGAGTGAGTCAGGGACATATTTTGATTAATTTCCAGTATGCAGAGAAAGAAAGGGGCGGCTATAAAACAAGTACCAATTCTTTGATTGACTGGTTCTTTAGTTTTCGCTCTTCTTGGGTACCTGAAATTTCCATTTCTGTGCTTACAAGTACTTCTTTTCTTTCTCTGCAAACTCTCTCCTTTGTTTCATAGAGTCAACATTTGTGATGATGACATTTTCATATTTGCGTATATGTGAACTAGAATAATTTTAATCATCATTCTTTGCCAGAGCTGGATTACTCATTTTCATAAAGATAAGGGTAAAAATAACTATTTGGGCAGTCCTGGTTTTATGGGACTGCTGTCTACGAGAGGATTCTGTGATACACGGTTCATCCTGAGGTTGGGGAGAATAGGGAATTGTATCCAACCTCTGGAGCCATTCAACCTCTTCCATTTCTTTAAATAGATGAGCAGCTACCATTTGGAGCTCTTTATTTCAACTGGTTTGGTTTTTAACTACTTAGGAGCATAAGAAAAAGAAAGAAAATCAAGGAGACCAACAGTGATAGCCTTGGCAGATTTCTCCAGCTTGACAGCCATTCTGAACACCTTGTGCAGGCTTCTGGGAATAGGTATTTGATTGACAGGTATCCTGTTGACATGATAGTGGAATGGGGCAGCACTGACAGCTACTCTTCCACTGGCTAATGCTTTAAGTTCATGACTAGTTAATGCTCCAAATAAAAGCAGAAGGCTATGTAAGTGTATAGAAAGCTGGTGGATATGAGTGGCAGGACTGATTTTTCAATGAACCAACCAGAATTGATCAAATGCAAATGATTTCCAGCCCTCTTAAAGTCATCAATCACCTTGGGAAGGCATCGCTGTCATTGTTCAAAACATTTCCTTTCAAATTATCTTCAGAGTCTCCTGGCTTAGTTTTTTAATATCTCTAATAGTTGGGAATCTGTATCCTTTGGAGGCAAAATTGGTTTCTAATAGGCAATAGCACTTTGAAGCAAGTTGAATGCGCCTATTCCCCATACATCTGGTGAAAACTTACTCAGTGTTTCGGGCCTCCTTCAGAAACTATCTCTTCCATGAATCTTTCTCTGATACATAGAGTGATATCCCATGCCTGAAGAAATGCACTGAGGGGAAAATGTTCTGCTTTGAAAGGCAGTCCATTCAGCCTTCAGAGAGCTCAGGATATTAAGAAATTTCTCTTTACATTCACACTAGCTTTTCCTAGATAAAACTATCACCAGTTGCTCCTAATCCTACACTTTACAATAAAGCAAAATAATTCAACACCCCTTTGACATAACAATGCTTGAAATAACAAGAAATCCTATATAATTTTAATGTATGCACTGGTGACAATTTATTGGAGGAGATCTTTTAAGGCTAACTTAAGCACTACTGAGTCAAATACTTTTATGTACTAGTCAAAAAATAAGTAAAATATCATCTTTTATTCTCTGTCAAACTCGCTGCATTGTGGAACCATAAAGATATAGTGAAATGGACTTCTGTTAAAAAGCATCTGCATCTTTCCTCTTGCTTTTTTATCAAGAACTTCTTCAAATTAAGTGCAAATCATTTTCTTTTCTTATTATAGCTTTTTATTGACAAAACATATGCATGGGTAATTTTTCAACACTGATCCTTGCAAAACCTTCTGTTACACATTATCCCCTCCTTCCCCCGACCTCTTCCCCTAGATGCCAGGTAGTCCCATACATGTTAAATATGTTAAAGTATATGTTAAATACAACATATGTATACATATTTATATAGTTATCTGTGCAAATCACTTTCAAAAAGATTTTTTAGAAATGAGAAAGTAGCCAAAAAGGTCAATAAAGCACAGGGCATATGTCTGATACACAGTAAATATGTATGAGTTAAATGAATGAGTGCATGCATGAATGAATGAATGAATGGATATTTTCTTAATCACCTTTTAATTTTTGCGTGTTTTTTCCTAGCGATTTTGGTATCACATACTTTGAAAACTGATACTCCAATACATCCAAAATTATGCCCCTGTACAGATTTCTTTTGTGTACTTGATCAAGCAGTTCTTTCTTATATATATATATATATATATATATATATATATATATATATATATATATATCTTCCACATACATAATATACTGAGGACTAACATATTTGATTACAAATCCCTTGGTTCCATCAACACTGGTGATGAACATCACTTGTTATAAAAATTCTGACAGATTTGTTTTATTTTTCATGTGATTTTTACTTCCCTTTTAAGTGATTTGGAGATAGTATTGGGATATTTTCTATTACTATACTTTGGTCGCATGCCAAACTTTCTGCAGACTTCTGTTCTCCCCTCCAATACTCTTTGCTGTTTTGTAAAATTGACGAGGTCCTGGGTAACTAGATGGGGTTGGCAGAGAAAGCCTGAAGTACTGATAAGATTATAATAGCCCCTGAGGCAAGCAGGGAAGGGCATTGATGAGGATTAGCTCAGCTTTATACTCTCATACCAGTAGAGGTCTTGAGAAACCACACCAAACTATATCCAGTCAGAAAGCCAAGTTAAGATGCCAAAACCTCTAAGTTACATTTCCCTTATGGATCTGTTCATGTCCTTTACCATCTTTGCTGAATCCATATTGACGTTAGCCTGTCAAGGCATTCTGCCTCATGGTGTTTTCAACCTCTCCCCCATGCCTCAGGGTGTCTTTCCTGTCCCCCTTTTCCCCTGTGTCTCATGGTGTCTTTATCTTTCTTATAGCTAAGTAACTCTTATACACTGCTAAACTCCTCTATGGATTTAGCCTGCCACTTAATGACATACTCCCACCTCATGGCATAATCCCTTTCTCAGGGTTAATTATGAGTCCCACTGGGGAATTTGTCTTTTCCATTGCTAAATGTTGAAACCCCTTTCCTTGCTAACTATATAGTCTCCCAAATCTGTTTCTTATTTACCATTCCTGGTATCTATTTTATTTCTTCATTTTGTACATAATCTTTTCTCAAAAATAAAAGTACCATTTGGTAAGGAGGAGGTCATTATGAATTCTTCATATATGGATTGCTACCAAATCCCATCATTTGGTGACAATACCCAACACGTGGTAATGGACCTCAATCTCATCAAAATGATACTGCTAACAATCTTCTACAATCTTCTATAATGTTTTCTAAATTAGTTTATATTCCAAACTTGGTTTCCTCTTGAGATTCATTTCTTTCTTCTTAGAAGGGAGAACAAGTGTTTGCTAGCTGACCTGGATTCTAGGTTCTTTTGGCCTCCCCAGTTTGGCAACAGCTTTCCATTTTTTCTACAGATACAGTGATAATCTAAGTATCTCTTTTTATCTGTTTTCCATTTAAGAGTATCAATGGGTTGTTTGGAAACATTGTAATTACATGCAATCTCTTTTCTTTTAACCTTTGTTGCTAAGTCTGACTTTTGTAGAGGGTTTGCCTCCTCAAAAGCAGACTTTTACAGAGGTTTTTAGTTAGAACTTTCATGTCTGTGAAGATGTTTTGGAATTTTTTTAACTTGTCATGATGTATATATGTATATGTGGCTATTGGATAACTTGCAGAATATTTGCTTCTTTCTTTTTCCTTAGTTCTGCACTGTATTTTTCAATACATCTATTCATCATCTTTCCCTGTGACACCCTGGCCCTAAAGCCTCAGTTATATTTTGACATGGTTTGAAGAACTCTAGAGTGTTCTTTTAGTAATTTGAATACCTAAGATTGCTGTGGATAGTTTGCAAATTATATTCACCTAGCTGGCTCCATCCATGCTTCTCTTCACTCTAAATTATCTTATTACCAGTTGCCTTGCTGTCCAAAATGAGGATACACTGAAAAGAGAGGGGGGTTCAGTTCTGAAACTCCTTCCTTGGGACACCAGTTCTAATCAGAGAGGGCCTCTTGTAGCTCACATTATCTAGGCTACTTCATGTCTCATCATCTTCTCACCAACCTCCTAATCCTTACATTCTAGTTCTGGAACCAGAATCAAATCAATACTAGTACCCCTATTGGAAAGGAAAAGTCTATATATATATTTCCAGCTGGCTCTAATAATTATCTTTGTAACTACTTCTCAAACCCAAACCTCTCTTTTCACAATCCTCTCTAAGTACTGTCTCCTTCTATTAGAATATCAAGTCCTTTTAAAAAAAAAGAATACAAAATCCTTAAGGGTGGGTATTACTTTTATATTCATATCGTTGGTACTTAAGCACAATATTCAGCAAATATTAAGTGTTCTATGCATGCTTTATCATTCATTCCTTCATAGTAGTCTGCTTATGGACATCATTAGCACTTCAAAATAAAATGCTGAAACCATCTTCTGAAAAGCTATCTCCTATTGTCTTTGAATAACGGGAAAAAAATTCTACCAACAAACACTGGATTGGGCATCACAGGTCCTGGGTTACCTGTGTGAACTTGGGGAAATCACTTAACCATGTTGAGCCTCATTTTTCTTGTCAATAAAATTAAAAGACTGGAGAAGATAATCTCTGACATACCTTTGATCTATTTTCTTAACTTGTGAAACTTAAGATGTTAAACTGCAACTTCTAGATGTAGTCTAATCAGAATATAGTAAAGCAGCATTATTATTTCTTTCATCATAGCCATAGTTCTTTGCTTAATGATTCTTAAGAATTAATTCTTGACATGTTGCTGATTGATATTGAGCTTGTAGTCCACTAAAACTCCCAGATCATTTTCTGACAGACTGCTCTCTAATCACATCTCACCAATTTTCCTTTTATTTTTTTTACCTACATGTAAGATTTTACTTTTATCCATACTGAGTTTCATCTGATTCTGCTCTTCAGTCCATTCCTCTAGCCTGTCAAATTCTATTCACATTTGTCATCCAATATTTGAGCTATCCATCTATGTGAGATCTACAAATCTAATTAAGCATATTGTTCATGCTTTTAATCTTATATTTTTTAAAAAGTTAAATATAACAATGACAAGCACACATCTCTGAGTCACTCTATTCCAGATTTCCTTCCAAGTAGACATCAAATCATTTAATGACTACATTTTCAGACTAATCATTCAATCAGTTTCAAATGCATTTAACTGTTCTATCATCCAGCCCACACCTTTCTATCTTATCCACAAGGATGAGCGTGAGAAACAAAAAATGTTAGCTGAAAACTAAATAAACTATATCACTTTTCCTGACGTAGTTAGCAATTTTGTCACAAAAGGATAAGAGATTATTTTGCCATGACCCACTGCTAATGACTCCATGATGGTTCTTTTAAAAATGTTGGCTTTCTGGCCTGAAGAGACTTACATGAACTGATGCTGAGTGAAATGAACAGGACCAGGAGATCATTATATACTTCAACAACAATACTACATGATGATCTATTCTGATGGACATGGCTCTCTTTAACAATGAGATGAACCAAATCAGTTCCATTTGTTCAATAATGAATAGAACCAGCTAGCTATAATCCAGTGAAAAAAATCTGGGAAATGAGTATGAACCATTATATAGCATTTCCAATCCCTCTATTTTGTCTGCCTGCATTGTTGATTTCCTTCTCAGGCTAATTTTACATTATTTCAAAGTCTGTTTCTTCTTGTGCAGCAAAATAACTGTATGGATATGTATACATATATTGTATTTAACATATACTTTAACATATTTAACATGTATTGGTCTACCTGCCATGTGGGGGAGAGGGCGGGGGGGAAGGAAGGGAAAAGTTGGAACAGAAGGTTTTGCAACTATCAATGCGGAAAAAATATTCATGCATATATATCTTGTAAATAAAAACTTATAATAATAATAAAAAATGTTGGCTTTCTGATTACCACTTTCTTTTTCAGGTGTTCACCAAGCATCTCTCTAATGTTTTAATGTTATATATTTTTTAAAAAGTTAAATATAACAAGGACAAGCACACATCTCTGAGTCACTCTATTCCAGATTTCCTTCCCAGTAGACACCAAGTCATTTAATGACTACATTTTAGTTAGAGAATTTTTCCAAAGACCAAGGTCAAAATGACTCACCTATAGTCTGTAGATTTTTACATCTATACTGTCTCCCACTCTCTGTCAAAGATCACCAAATGCAACTTAATCATCACATTGGTCAGTTTGTTCAGTGCCCTGAAATGTTCTTCTGGTACTTGGTGACTTAACAAAAGCAAATAGGCAAGAAAATGCTGGTAAATGGTTAACAACTGACTATGGCAGGGTAGGATATGGAAGACACGTTGTTAAAATGAAGCATAAACATTTTATTCATTCATTTCTTAAGGCTAAACATTTTTTTAAATCAATCAAGCCTTGTTTTGTAGCATTTACCATTTTCTAAGTGGTATATACTCATACTGGAAATTTAACCATTAGCTCTTCTAAGTTGGTAGGAGCTGGCTCTAGTATACCCTGCAGAAAGGCCCTCTAATTATCTCCTTACTTATCTTGGATTACAACTGCCTATGAGACTTTTCCCCCAGTCATGACCAACTTAAGATATGGCAGATAACACAGAAGCAAAATGAGATTCAAATGGTTCTGCCTTCTTTCTGAAAGCCTGTCTCCTATAGTGGTGTTTACATCAGGGGAAACATTTGTACAGCATCTGGCACACAGCAAGTGTTCAATAAATGCATAGAGATTTTCTTCATTGTTACCTCCACTTTTTGAAGAAGCAAATTATCATTAAGGGAAATCAATAATTTAATTTCTCAAATAAGGACATTGAGAGCTAGATATTAGATTCTAATCTAATCTAAATCTAATTCTAATATCTAATAGTAGATATTAGAATAATTACAGTATCCCTACAATATGATATCATTCCACTGTGATAGGCTTTGATATGTCCCAAATTGATTTACTTACTCTTTCTTATCAGGAAGTCTGTAATATGTTCCCACAACAACATTGCATCTTCCATTAATTTTCTTTTTAAATTTTTTTTTACATTTCAGCTCCAAGCTCCCTCCCTCCATTACTGTCCCACACAAGGGAAAGCCAACAGTTGCCAGACAAATTTATGAAACAATATAATACACCATCCCATATACCAGTTGAAAATTTGAAGGTGGATAGCATCTTCCTTCATAGGTTCTTTGTAGTAGATTTGAATAGTCACATAATTCAGAATAGCTTAATCATCCACATATACTCTTTGAGCAATATTATTACTATATACAACATTCTCTTGGTTCTTCTCATTTCACTCTGCATTATTTTATGCAGATCCGTATTTGTTTTTTTCTAAAATCCACCTGCTCACCATTTTTAAAGCGCAGTATATACCACAACTTATTCAGTCACTCCCAAAATGATAGAAATCCTGTCAATTTCCAGTTCTTTGCCATCACAGAGAGACCTACTATAAATATTTTAAAACACATAGGTTCTTTTCCTCTTTTTTTCATCAACTTGGAAGACTTAATAGTGATACTACTGGTCAAAGGGTAAGCGCAGCTTTATAAATATTTGGTCGTAATTCCAAATCGCTCTCCTAAACCGTTGGAATAGTTCACCATTCTACCAACAGTACATTAGCGCTCCAATTTTTCTATATCCCCTCAAACATTTGTCATTTCCTCCTCTCATTTTAGCCAAACAGGGTAATAGGTGCATCTCAAAATTATTTTATTTTGTATTTCTCTAATAAATGATATATATATATATGAAATATGACTTTGATTTCTTCCTCAAGAAATTTTCTGTTTATGTCCTTTGACAAGTTCTTTATAAATGGAGAGATGACTCATATTCTTGTAAACTTGACAAAATTACCTACATATTTTTAATGTAAAAGGTCTTTATCTGAGAAACTATGTATAAAATACTCCCCCCCCCCATTTTCTGCCTTTCTTCTAATTGTGCTTTGTATTTACAAGAACTTTTAAATTTAATGTAATTAAAATTATTCAATTTATGTTTCACAATACTCTCTATCTCATTCATAAATTCTTCTCTTATCTATAAATGTTTCTTGTTCTTCTGATTTACCTATAATATTTCCCTTTGTGTCATGTATCTACTCTGACCTAACTTTCATAAGTGGTTTACGATATTAGTCTATAAACCTAGTTTCTCCAGGTTAATTTTCCAATTTTTCTAACAATTTTTACCAAACAGTAAATTCTTGTACCAAAAGTTTAAATATTTACATTCATTAAACACAAAGTAATTATAATCATTTACTACTGTGTATTTTATATCTACTCTATTCCACCAACCAATCATTCTTTCTTAGCTAGTATCAGAGTTACCACCTCAAGTTACCACTTTAAGATCAGACATAGTAAGATATGCTTCTGTTACATTTTTTCATTAATTGCTTTGATATTCTTGAACTTTTATTTTTTCTACATAGAATCTTCAATTATTTTTTCTAGCCCAATAAAATAATTTTTTGGTAGTTTACTAGGATGGCATTGAATAAGTAGATTAATTTATGATGGTTCTTACTGTTGTTTTCTGAGCTCTCTCTGAGAGTCTGTGACATCTTCATTCTTCCTATATCCTATAATCCAAGTCCAGGTGTAGTCACTACTCTTTGGATTCATGCCTTGTTTTATAAGTGATCTAAGATATTCCTCTTCATCCCAGAGCCTTGATATAAGGCCCCCACACTACCAACACTGCAAAATCTCTTGGTCCTCATATAGTATATTTCACTTCTCCTTTTCTGTAGTTACAGCCTGGTTACCCATCCAATCAATGGATTGGCCCCAGGTCTAGGACCTGTGAAGGGCACACAACAATCTGATCAGCCACCCAATTCCCACACCATCTGACAAAAGTTCTTGAAACTGAGACTGTTGCCTAGAGAGTGCCTCCCAATTAGGCACATTTGAGCTGTCAGATCTTTCTAAAAGTTCTCCCAACTGTCATAGACTGGATGACTGCTTTACTACAAATTTAAATTATTTGTACCTCGCAAAAATTCATTCTGAAATGTCAAGTTTTGAGGTTTGGAGAGCTAGATCATTTCCTCTCTTATTCTATAATCTTCCCACAATTCTCCCCCCCCATTAACTTTCACTGGACTTGGAAATAGAAATAACTGGGTCCAGAATCTGCCTTAGAAAATTAAAAATTAGGTGACATCACTTAACTTCTCTCATTTTCAGTTTCCTCATCTTTCAAATGAAGGTAACAACAACAGCTAGTTCACAGGATCATTGTGACAATCAAATGAGCACATATATGTAAAGCATTTTGCAAACATTAAAGTGCTATATAAAATTTATCTTTTTTCTCTCTACCATACTTCTCCACAAAATATGCTTCTCAGAATTCCTCAGAGAAGTCTATCTTCTTAATATTCAACAAGACATGTCCCTTTCCCCCCCAATCTCTTCTATTCTTTTTGAATTAGATGTAGCTTTCCATCCCACCAGATTTCAATCAATATCTACTTATGAGGTCAATTTGCCTTCATACCTTAGGATTTCTAGTTTACTTTGTATTTTGTACAGGTATACTTTTTTTTTTTTTATTTAATAGCCTTTTATTTACAGGATATACGCATGGGTAACTTTACAGCATTAACAATTGCCAAACCTCTTGTTCCAATTTTTCACCTCTTACCCCCCCCACCCCCTCCCCTAGATGGCAGGATGACCAGTAGATGTTAAATATATTAAAATATAAATTAGATACACAATAAGTATACATGACCAAAAGGTTATTTTGCTGTACAAAAAGAATCAGACTCTGAAATATTGTACAATTAGCTTGTGAAGGAAATAAAAAATGCAGGTGTGCATAAATATAGGGATTGGGAATTCAATGTAATGGTTTTTAGTCATCTCCCAGAGTTCTTTTTCTGGGCATAGTTGGTTCAGTTCATTACTGCTCCATTAGAAATGATTTGGTTGATCTCGTTGCTGAGGATGGCCTGGTCCATCAGAACTGGTCATCATATAGTATTGTTGTTGAAGTATATAATGATCTCCTGGTCCTGCTCATTTCACTCAGCATCAGTTCGTGTAAGTCTCTCCAGGCCTTTCTGAAATCATCCTGTTGGTCATTTCTTACAGAACAGTAATATTCCATAATTTTCATATACCACAATTTATTCAGCCATTCTCCAACTGATGGACATCCATTCAGTTTCCAGTTTCTAGCCACTACAAAAAGGGCTGCCACAAACATTCGTTGCACATACAGGTCCCTTTCCCTTCTTTATAATCTCTTTGGGATATAATCCCAGTAGTAACACTGCTGGATCAAAGGGTATGCACAGTTTGATAACTTTTTGAACAAAGTTCCAAACTACTCTCCAAAATGGTTGGATTCGTTCACAACTCCACCAACAATGCATCAATGTCCCAGTTTTCCCGCATCCCCTCCAACAATCATCATTATTTTTTCCTGTCATCTTAGCCAATCTGACAGGTGTGTAGTGGTATCTCAGAGTTGTCTTAATTTGCATTTCTCTGATTAATAATGACTTGGAGCATCTTTTCATATGATTAGAAATAGTTTCAATTTCTTCATCTGAGAATTGTCTGTTCATATCCTTTGAACATTTTTCAATTGGAGAATGGCTGTACAGGTATACTTTGTAATTTGTACATATATGTATAGCTCTCTGAAAGCAGGTTTTTTTTTTTTTTTTTGCTTCTTCTTTAGAATTTTTCTTCCATTAGTCTCTGGGCATCTCTATCATTATACTTTGCCCCATCTTTGCTATTTCCTATTGTTATCTTGTTGGATATGTAAAAATAGTTGTCTTCCTTTCCCTTCATTTTTAGGTTAAAACTTTTTATTAGACTTGCAAAACTGTCCTTGTTAGATATACTCCATCCCCAGCCAGAAGCCTATCACTGCTATATTTTAGGCTGTAGCACAGAAATCCAAATTTCATTCTCAAATATCATTTCTTGAAATCAAATCTATTTTTTTTGTCTTAAATGCTTTTATTTCTATGGGTAGCAGTGATGAACCACAACATACTGGCAAAAACAATTACAGAAACTGATAAACCCATATTTCTAGCTGTAGTAGAACGCCAGTGACACAATGACAGAACTGTTCTGACATCACTGAGTCAATCAATGTGGAAACACCAATGAGGTGATGGGACAATTGACAAAATTTATTAAGTGTTTACTGTGTACTAGGCATTTTACTAAATGTTGAGGAAACGGCAAAAAGCAAAATCATGATCCCTGTTCTCAAGGAGCTCATATTCTAACAGGTTAAAAAATATATAAATCATTATGCAGATACAAGATATATGCAATTAAATAGTTTATTTTAGACCGCCCCTTGTTATACATGTAAGGATTCACATAGGTGACTCTAGAACATAGGTTACACATCCGGAAATCCCCTTAGTAATTGCAGGTGTTTCACATAAGGTAATTTTTACTAGGTCCAAAGGGCAGTCATCACTAAAGACAGAAGTAAGAAACTTTTTGTTCACATTGTCTATCTAAAATCTTTTGTAAACTTGTTCTATCCTTTGTGGAGTTTATAAATTGGCTCAAAGGGGTTCTCAAAAGGTTGTGAGCAAATAAGGAATCACTAGAAGGTTAAGTCCAACTTCAAATGAAGGATTTCTTAAGAGTGTGTTATGTAGCAGCAACAGCATTATTTGTACTTGGGTGGGATCATTGGCCCAGATAATCCCAGCCTTTCAGAAAGAAGTGATAAAGGAACACCCAAAAAGAAAAGCACCTTTATTTTGGAGAGAAGGGAAAATAGCAAACAAACAGTAAAGTAGAAGCATGCAACACTCACCCATCATTTGAATAATCCATATTTTCAGTAGCATTTAGAAACTGACTTTAGAAATGTGGCTCTCCAAATCACAACTCCAGTTTGAACTGAAGCTTCCTAAAATAAAATAGAAACAAAGAAACAAATAAAAATGTCTTCTGGGCTCCTTTAAAATATGATGTCTGCATATAGGTTTTTTTCCAATAGTATATAAATACAGTACTCTGCAATTTGATGACCCATTTAAACATCACGGTGTTATTAGCAATGAAAGTAATGTACCATTTTGCCAATTTGCTACATTTATATTTGGATTATTCCTATTTTACTGCCTTAAAAATGAGTGCTGGGCACAACAGTCACATTTTGTCCACAAAAGGCAAAGAAGAAGTACTTTGACGATGATGATGATGATGATATAGCAGTTAGCATTAATATAGCACCTACTATAAGACAGGCCGTACTAAGTTCTGCACAAATGTTATCTCACGTTTATCTTTACAATTATCCTAGAAGATAGATGCTATTATAATTCTTTTTTCACATTTGAGGAAACCGAGGCAGACAGAGGCTAAGTGATTTGCCAAAGGTCACACAGACAGTAAGTGTCTGGGGAAGATCTGAATCTAGGTCTTTTTGACCCCAAGTCCAGAACTCTATGCACTGCTGTACCATCCTAGTGCTCAAGTAAATTTCTTACCAGGGATTTGGCCCATACTTATAACAGTTATAAAGTCTGTAAGGTTATAATAACACATTAATTGAAAACAGGTTATTTCATGCAAACAAAGGCACAAAAATTTCTGTTAAAAAAAAAAGGTTCCTGCTTTGGTTAAAATTATGGTCTGTGGACCAAAAAAGAGATAGAAATTAATTTCTACTAAAGGAATTCTCAACACATTGAGGGCAAAAGCTGTTATCCCTTTTCTTTGTATCCCTAATGTCTGATATGACACCTTACACCTTTTTTGGAGGCAGGGTGGTTGTCTGTTCTGAGATTCGTTAGTATAAATATTCCTGGTAAGAAAACTATTTCAACCAATGTAGCTGCTAGTCTCTGAAAGTTGCCTGAAACATTGAAAGCTTAAGTGACTTGCTTAGGGTTACAAGCCAGTAGGTGTCAGAAGAATGACCTTAGCACAGGTCTCCCTCACTTACACAGGGGCATTCTAACTCCTATGCCATATCTCCTCTTGTCTTAAACAAAATAAGCACTTCATGTTTGACAAATTGAATTATTGAAGGATAGAATGGATAGGTAAAACCAGAGGCTTATAATATCATTAATATTCTGTTCCTGAGGAGTCTCATAATATTCAAACATTTAATTTGACCAATGAAGTAATTCCACTTAGAAATTATTCCTCATCCCATATGCACATTCAATGAATAGCCAGTGCCTAGCAATAATAATTCATTCAATTGACAGAGCTGATTACACTTATTTGTAACAAGGGAAGGTTTTAATTTGGGATGGGAAGAAAGCAGTGGTGGGGAAGGAGGCAATAATAGGCAAAAGAAAAATGATGACAGGTCAAAGAAAAAACTAAAAGTACAAAAATTAGGGTAAGAATTTTAGAAGGGAACAAAGACAAAGAAAAATAATATTGTTATCACTATGTTCAACTAAATAGATACTCATTCTTAACATAAAGTAATAAATACCTTTAAAAATGAAATAACATATGCATAAAAGATTCAATTTCACATACAATCCTCTTTTTCTGTTCTTTGCATATTGAGAAATCCATATTGATTAGTGTCTTTTAGTATGGTCATTTTTTTTTATTTAAAAAGAAGAAATAAAGGCAGCAGTGCCCTAAAAAGATTTTGCCTCCAATGTCATGGAGTAAATTTACTACATTGACTTCCCTAAAAAGACTACAAAGGATTCCAAGTTGTCTAGATTGGTTTTGAAGTTATGGCCAGGACTGAGGGAAAAGAATGGATGAGATTCCTATTCTTCTGCTCACAGCTCATGGGCATTAGATGGATTACTCCTAATGAATTTCAATGGTCTTACTATTAGGGATACTGAATGTGACTGGCACTGTGATTTCATTATTATAGGGAACTTCCAGATGATGAAATTCCCTCCATCAATCTAAGTCAGTAACTTTTCTAGACCTTAAGTCTCAGAAAGTTACAAAAAGCACTAATGGGTTAAATAAAGGCACATAATATGGGGAAGAAGTAGAACATCCTAGCCTTCTTTGAATCCAAGACCAGTATTTTTATTTTTTTTTTGATTTTTTTATTAACTATACTATACTGCCTCTCTGGTAATTCCTTGCTTTTACTAATTCAATTATGTTTCCCTCACTCCCGTAAAGAATTGAGGTGATCTGTGATGTTCACAAGTAGAATACAACACCTGTAAAACAGGAGCAAATAAGTTCAAGAGACTATCTGTTACCTAGCAACAACAAAGATTTTACCAGTCTTTACATTTAAAGATTTATGTTATGGAAGTTCCAGGGACAGAGCCAAGATGGTGGAGTAAAGCCAGGAAGCTAGTCAAGCTCTCCCAGTTGCCCTCAAACACCACATGAAACCAACCCCTGAACACAATCTGACAGAATGAAAATCACTCTCCATCTCAAGACAGACTAGAAGGACTTCAAAAAAAATCAGTCTCACTGGAATGAAAGGATATTCAGCCCAGCTTAGTCAGTGTCCAAAAAAGCCTGTGAGAGGATCTTAATCACAGTAGACCAGCAATTCAGAGTCTTGGTCCTGGCTCAATAGAGGGGACAGACGAGTGGGGCAGCCTCTATTGCTAACAGAAAAGGAAAATTGTTACCTAGGGAAATCAGGCTGTTTCCTGGAGAGAGAGTAGGTAGCGCTATCTCCTGCTGTGAGCAAGACACCAAACACAAGGGGACTCTCTGCTCAAAGCCAAATCGCACTGGAAGATTGATACAGGGCCCTCCTTGCCCCAGAATCAGAGTTCAACCATAAAAAACACAAAAGAGGAAAAAAGGAGGAAAGACAATTAACAAGAATTAGGAAAGAACCTTGACACAGAAAACTACTATGGTAACAGCAAAGACCAAAACACCAGTACAGATGAGAACAGAATCCAGAAAGGAAATCTCAAAAAGTGAAATAAATAGGTCTGTAGCCCAAAGAAGCTTCATGGAGCTACTCATAAAAGATTTTAAAAGGCAAATTAGAAAGGAAGAAGAAAAATGAGAAATGAAACAAGAGATATGCAAGAGAGAGTCAACATCTTGGAAAAGGAAGGCAGTTCCTTAAAAAAAATACAATTGGCTAAACACACAAAAAAAAATCCTCTGAAGAAATTAATTCCTTAAAAAAACTAAAAACAATGGAACAAATGGGAGGGGAGAATCCACTGAAGAAAACAACATCTTGAAAAGTAGAATTAATGAAATGGAAGAAGAGATACACAAGCTAACTGAAGAATATCACACATTAAAACCTAGAATTGAGCAAATGGAAGCTAATGACTCTAGGAGACATGAACAGTGAAACAAACTAAAAAAAATTAAAAATGTTATAAAATGTAAAATATCTCTCTGGAAAAACAGCTGACCTAGAAAATAGTTCCAGTGTAAAAGTTATTGGTCTATCTGAAGGCCATGACCAAAATAAGAGCCTGGATAGCAATCTTCAAGAGGTCATCAAGACAAACTGCCCTAATGCCCTAGAATCAGAGTGGGAAATATACACTGAAAGAATCCAATGATCATCTCTGGAAAGAAATTCCACAAGGAAAACCTCAAAGAACAATATGGCAAAATTACAGAACTATAATCTCAAGGAAAACATACTACAAACTGCCACAGAAAAACAATTCAAGTATCAAGGAGGAACAGTCAGGATCTGGGAGCTTTTAAAACAAAGGGTTAGAGGGCCTGAACACCATATTCTTTAGGGAAAAGGAATTAACCAAGAATTAAATACCTAGTGGAAGTGAGCACTATCTTTCAAGGGAGGAAATAGACTTTCAACGAACTAGATACTTTCAATTGTTTCTATTGAAAAAAAAAAACAGAACTAAACAGAAAATTTGATCTTCAAACACAGGACTTGAATGAAGCATAGAAAGGTAAACAGCTAAAAATGTATATATTTAAAGGTTAAATTATATCCCTAGATGGGAAAATGATATCTGTAACTCTTGAGACCTGTATCTGTTATTCTGGCAGAGAGAGGGGGCATATATTAATAAAAGGTGTGGATATGAATTGACTCTGATATGATGATATCAAAGAAAAAGACATTAAGGGTAAAAAAAAGAATTGTACTGGGAGAAGAGGAAAGGAAAAGTAAAATAAGAAAAATCAGATCACATGAAGAAACAAAAAAGACTTAATGCACAAGAGAGAAAGAAGGGAGGAGGATAAGCACTATCAGAAGCTTAATTTCATCTTAAAAGAAAACTGAAAGATAAAATAACTTTATCACTCAATTGGATATAGAAATTTATCTTATTCTACAAAGAAGTAGGAGGAGAAAAGGGAAAGAAAAGAGAAGGGTTTGATAGAAGAAAAGGCAGAAATACTAGAAGAAAGGGCTAAGAGAAAAGAGGAGGGGTAATAGAAGGGCAGGTCGAGGAAACAAAACACTACTAAGGAGAAACAGGGTGCAAAGAGAGAACAAAAGTATATTCAGGGGAGAAAGTAGGATGGAGGGAAATACAGAGCTGATAATCATAACTGGGAATGGGAATGGGATAAACTCTCCCATTGAACATAAGCAAATAGCAGAGGGAATTAAAAAAAAAGAACCCCACAGTATGTTGTTTACAAGAAACACATTTGAAACAGAGAGATACATACAGTAAGGATCAAAGGCTGGAGCAGAATTTATTATGCTTCAGCCAAAGCAAAAAAAGCAGGGGTAGTAACTCTGATCTCAGATAAAACAAAAGTAAAAATAGAGCTAATCAAAAAGATATGGAAGGAAACTACAGTTTGTTAAAGGGTAACATATACAATGAAAGTAGTATCAGTATTAAATGTATATGCACCAAGTGGTAGAATACCCAATTTTTTAGAGAAGGAATTAAGCCAGTTAGAGGAAGAAATAGCAAGACTATATTAGTGGTGAAGCTCAAACTCCCTCTTTCAAAAAAAAACATAAATCTAACCACAAAATCAATAAAGAAATTAGGAAGGATAATAGAATCTTAGAAAACTGAAATAGTATAGACATCTGGAGAAAACTGAATAGGTACAGAAAGGAACACACCTTTTTCTCAGAAGTACATAGCACCTACACAAAAACTGACCATGGATTAGGGCATAAAACTTCATAATCAAATGCAAAAAGGCCAAAATAGCAAATGCTTACTTTCCAGAGCATGATGCAATAAAAAGATATTAAATAAAGGGCCAAGAAAAGATAGATTAAAAACCAATTGGAAATTAAATAATCTAATTCTAAAGAAAGAGTAGCTTAAACAAGAAATCATAGAAACAGTCAATAATTTTATTCAGGAGACTGACAATAATGAGGCTAATTCAATATCAGAAAAACTATTGCCATAGTTTACTATATCAATAACAAAACAACAGAAAGTATATGCTAATCTCACATATTTAGACAGATGCAGAAAAAGCTTTTGACAAAATACAGCATGCATTCCTATTAAAAACACTAGATAACATAGGAATAAAGGGAGTTTTCTTTAAAATGATAAGCAGCATCTATCTAAAACCACTAGCAAGCATTATTTGTAATGGGGAGAAAGCTAGATATATTTCCCAATAAGATCAGGGATGAAACAAGGATGCCAATTATTACCATTATTACTCAATATTATACTAGAATTGTTGGTTTTTAGCAATAAGAAAATAAAAAGAAATTAAGGGAATAAGAATAGGCAATTGGGAGATAAAACTATCACTCTTTGCACATTATATGATGATAAAGAATTCTAGAAAATCATCCAAAAATCTATGGGAAACACTTTAGCAAAGTTGCAGGGATATAAAACAAACCCACACAAATAACCATCATTTCTATATATTACTGACAAAACCCAGCAGCAAGAGTTAGGAAAAGAAATTCCATTTAAAATAATTGTAGACAAAAAAAAGTATTTGGACGTCTACCTGCCAAGACAAACCTAGGAACTATATGAACACAATTACAAAACACTTGTCACACAAATAAAATCAGATCTTAAATAACTGGAACAATATCAAATGTTCATGGGTAGGCCAAGATAATATATTATAAATGACAATTATACCTAAATTTGTCTATTTGTTCAGTGTCAAAGCAATCGAATTACCTCAAAATTATTTTATACAACTAGAAAAAATCATAACAAAATTGATCTGTTAGAAGAAAAGGGCAAAAATACCAAGGGAATTAGTGGGAAAAAAAACACATAAAGGATGGTGGCCTAGCAGTACCAGATCTAAAATTATATTAATAAATATAATATTATAATATATATTATTGTTATTACATTAACATTACATATAATGTTAAAAATATATTAATAAAACTATATTATATATGCAGCAGTCATCAGAACCTTTTGGTACTGGCTAAGAAATAAAGTGGCGGATCAGAAGAATAGGTTACATACACGTAGCACAATAATCAATAACTATAGTAATTTAGTATTTGACCAACCTTCAGACTCTAGCTTCTAGGGTAAGAGCTCACTGTTTCACAAGAATTGTTGGGAAAAGGGAAACTAATATGTCAGAAACTCAGCATAGACCTACATTTAATCATGATAAGGTTAAAATTAGTACATAATTTAGGCATGAAGGGTGATACCATAATCAAATTACAGAAGCAATAGATAGTTTACCTATCAGATCTTTGGAGAAAGGTCTTCTTATGACCAAAGAAGAACTAGAGAACATTATGAAATGCGAAATGGACAACTTTGATTACCCATTGAATAAAAAGAGGTTTTAGACAAACAAAACCAAAAGAAACAAAATTAAAATGGAAGTACAAAACTGGGAAAGTTTTTATAGCCAGTGTTTCTGATAGAGATCTCATTTCTAACATACATAAAGAATTATGTCAAATTTATAAGAATACAAATCATTCCCCAATTGATAATTCATCAAAAGATATGAACAGACAATTTCAGATGACAAAATTAAAACTATTCTATAGTTATATGAAAAATATGCACTAAATCACTATTGATTAGAGAAATTAAAATTAAAACAACTCTGAGGTACCACCTCACAGCTCACAGATTGGCCAAGATGACAGGAAAAGTTCATGATAAATGTTGGTAGGGATGTGGGAAAACTGGGACACTAATGTGTGGTTGGTGAACTTGTGAAATGATCTACAATGGTTGCATTGTAGAGAACAATTTGGAACTATGTGCAAAGAAAACTGTGCATACCTTTTGACCCAGCAGTGCTATTACTGAATCTGTGTCCCAAGAAAATCATAAAAGAGAGAAAAGGACCCACATGTACAAAAATGGTTGTAGCAGCTCTTCTTATGGTAGCAAAGAATCAGAAAAATGAATAGATGCCCATCAACTGGGGAATGAATGAATAAATCATGATATATGAATGTAATGGAATATTGTTCTATAAAAAATTAACAGGCTAATTTTAGAAAAGCCTGGAAAGATTTACATGAACTGATGCTGAGTGAAACAAGCAGAACAAGGAATACATCGTACACAATAATAGCAAGAGTGTGTGATGATCAACTATTAAAGACTTTGTTCTTCTCAGTTTATCAGTGATCTAAGGCAATCCCAGTAAACTTGTATATAAAACACCATCTGCATCCAGAGAGAGAATTATGGAGACTGAATATAAAGCAATGCAAATTATGTTCACATTTTTCCCTTTTTCTTCGGTTTTTCCCCCTCTAATGGTATTTCCCTTTTGTGCTGGAAATGTATAATTTAAAATTAATGTACATGTATAAACAAAAAGTAAAACAATTAAAAAATTAAAATTAAAAAAATGTTCTTAAAAAGAGATCTTTGTTGGGGAGTGGTGGAGGAAAAGTCTAGTTAACCACACATAGACAAAGCATATGCAAAAAAAAAAAAGATTATTTGAACTGGTTTTATTATGTCTTTTGCCCTTCAACCATTATAATACAAGAAATCATAATTTTGGAATCCTTAAAGAATGAAATATAAAGCCAATCCACCATTCCTATCATGGGCAATTAAATAACAATATTTATTAGCACAGAAATGAATATATTTGATGAAAACTTGTAAAATTGTCTAGCATTGAAAATTGGAATTTTGTACTATCTGGCAGAATACAATACAGAACAAAGACATACCTATACAGGTATATGTATGGATATATATCTATATAGGAATATATACATATATATTTATATATACATATATTCATTTATAAGTTTATGTGTGTATCTGTCTATCTGTGTAATCATATATATATATATATATATATATAAAATCTCTCTGTACATCTATACATATATATATGTGTGTGTGTTCATATAAATATACACCAAATAATATTGATTTAACAATAAAAAGAAGTCGTTCTCAGACCGCTTTTGGGGGGGGGGCATAATTCCTTCCTCTTCTTTCTCCTTCACTCTACTCTCTGCATTTTGGCCATTACCCTGTTCATTAGCACATATATCAGACAGAAAACAAGAAAACAAAGGAAAAGGTGGTAAGACAAAGCATATATTTTGCTCACCATTAGCAGTTTTTCAAAAAGCAGTTGGAAGAGAAGATTGAAATTTAATTGTAAAATGGATAGGATGTATTATCAAAGCTTAGTTTAGAAAGTCTAGAAAGAAAAAGAGAAGGACTAGTTTTTCAAAAATTAGAATTGAGCTTTCCTTTTTACTCCTTTATTTCCTGTATTTATTTAATATTTAATTTTTACCAATTATATATAAAAACAATTTTAACACTAGTTTTTTTTTTAATTCTGAGTAGCAAATTTTATCCCTCCTTCCCCTTCTTTCCCTTTTATTGAGAAGGCAAGCAATTTAATATAGCTTATACAAGTGTAATCATATTTGCCATAGAATCAGAGTATATCAACAATAAAAGTAATATTTATTGCTTTCAGATGTCAAACTATATTATAAAACAATGAGCACCAAAGCTATTTGATACCGATTTGAAAAAATAGGAAAGATGTACAGTAGGGTCAACCAGTCAAGGAAGGATTGAAAAAAACTGCACTCAGCAACCTAGTTTCCAATAAAACACAAAAAATATTTCCTAAGATGAAATTGAACACTCCATATTTGATAAGAACGTATCAAGTTAAGTGGGAGGATTTAAAAACAAAAGAAATATTTTTTTTATTAAAAAAAAAGGGCTGATGGCTTATTTGGCCAGTCATGAGTAAGGTAAGAGTTGGAGATTATTTTCATTGCCTGAAAGTCTTTTGAATTAAATAATTAAGAATAAAATAATATCACAATTAGAAAAAATTAAATAAAAACAAATAGTCATCAGTATACTATAATGAGCCCAGGATGTTAATTTCTCTCAAATCTTTCTCCAAATATTATTTTTCCTTGGTTTTACAAGGAAACATGGACATACTGATTGGTTTTCATATTAATATCTTAAAAATCTTTAAATATATTTAAATATGGATGTGATATGTGCATTTCGGCTCAATTGGCCATCATTGGGTGCAGAACCAGGAACTCATTTGATGGCAGCAACTAGAATTATAAGCAGAGTGTCTGTAAGGAAATGATTGCCCATTAGAAAATTTAACTCACATCAGTCTTAACAAAATTGACCCCAAAATATATCAACATAATCTGGGCAAAATGTAATATAGAAAACTGGTGGCATGGCATTACTGTTAATACAGTTAAGATAAATGATATTAAAATGTGCAAAACCCAACAATGAATATGTAAAAAGTTCTATAAACATTAGACCTATTCACTTTAAGATACACAATAAAATTTAAATCAAAATCTTTGGTTATTTAGACTTAGAAAAAACATATAAACATAAATCTATAGTGTTAAAATTTTTGGAACCATTGTATACATCTATACTGTGTTTCAATTATACTTCTTGAATCTTTCAATGTTGAGGGTCTTTAAGAAAAAAAAAACTCAGAGAAAGAAAAATTAAAAAGACATATTAGATACTTCCTTTTTAGCTTATCTCTGAAATTAACTATAAGAGTATCTTCATCCCAATAATGAGTCTACTAGTGACAGAGTAAAGCAATTAGAGATAGTTTCTTTGTCTTTATCAAATACTGTGTCAACTGAGACTATGCAGAATGTTTTAAATTAGATTGGTATTGTAGAGAATAGCATTAGTTTGACAAGCTTTTATATGCATAGTTTTTTGATTGAACTGAA
This sequence comes from Sarcophilus harrisii, assembly GCF_902635505.1. Lineage (NCBI taxonomy): Eukaryota > Metazoa > Chordata > Mammalia > Dasyuromorphia > Dasyuridae > Sarcophilus > Sarcophilus harrisii. Next base: position 31,205,109 of record NC_045432.1, read on the forward strand.
TGTTCTGAATCAAGCATTTTTCCAAATGAGGAAAATGTTGTAAGCAAACAAATATTCATAAAGTGTCTTTAAAATTCCCCTAAGATGCATTTTTCCTCATATTACTTACTTCAGTAAACATCAGACTTTCTGCTTGGTTGGAGGTAAGCATTCTTCACTGGGTTTCTGACCACAGAATGAAAAAATATGGTCTATACTACTGGTTCATAAAGTTTCAAGTAAAAGGATCTCCTTTTGATATACCAAAATTCCAAAGACAGTAGAACACAGCAGCATTTGTACTATTAGGAGGCAATGATTGAGAAAATACATGACAAAAGCTACTATAAATTTAGTAATATATTTAACTGAATTTTATATCTTTAATCACAAAAGAGTGCACATGACTTTCAAAAATACTTCTATATTAAAGTGTGAGTTGGTATTGATTTCATTGACGGAGAAAATATTTACATATTTATGTATTTTCACAGAGATTTATATAACCTCCAATTCTTTAAGATATCTATGACAATGGGAAAGAAACCATTGGTTTGTATATAATAAAGGAGCCACATTACTTTAAAATTATATAATTAATTGTCTTTATATAAAATTATTTCAGTGGTTTTCTAGGCAACTAAGTAGCTCTGTGAATGAAGTTTTGAGCCTAATAACAGGAACATTTTAATTCAAATGCAGACTCAGACATTAACAACCTGTTACCCTGGGTAAGTCAATTAACTTGTTTGCCTCAATTTTTTCAACTGTAAAATGGGGAAGATAATACTTCTTCCTAGGGCTTTATAAGAATTAGATGAGATGTTAGTAAAATGATTAGCAAAATCAATAGGATTATGAAAAAAATCTCTAAATCACTACTGATGAAACACATGCAATTTAAGAAAAATCTGAGATCATTAAAAAGGGAAAAGTACTGACATATGCAAAAATGTTTGCAGCAGTCCTTTTTGTAGTGGCAAGGAACTGAAAACTGAGTGGGTGCCCATCAGTTAAAGAATGACTGAATAAGTTATGGTATATCAACATAATGGGATATTATTGTTTTATAAGAAATAATGAACAGACTAATTTCAAAAAGGCCTGAAGAAACTTACATAAACTGATGCTAAGTGAAGTGAGTAGAACCAAGAGAATATTGTACAAAGCGACAAAAAGATTGTGCAATGATCAGTTTTGATGGATGTGGCTCTTTAACAGTGCAGTGATTCAGGCCAGTTCCAATGGTCTTGTGATGGAGAAAGCCATCAGCATCCAGAGAAAGGACTGTGGGAACTGAGTGTAGATCATAACATGGTATTTTCATTTTTTTGTTGTTGTTTGCTTGCTTTTTTCTTTCTCATTTTTTTCCCTTTTTGATCTGATATTTCTTGTGCAGTGTGATAATTGTAGAAATATATATAGAGAAGAATTACATGTGTAACATGCATTGGATTACTTAAGGGAGGAGATAAGGGAAGGGAGGGAGAAAAAATTTGGAACAAGTTTTGCTAGGGTGAATGTTGAAAACTATCTTTGCATGTATTTTGAAAGCAAAAAACTATTATTTTAAAAAGAAAAGAAAAAAATCTGAGGTATCACATCACCTTTATCTGATTGGCTAACATGACAGAAGAGGGAAATGATAAATGCTGGAGGGGAATGTGGAAAAACAGGGGCACTGATATATTATTGGTGCAGTTAAGAACTGGCCCAACCATTTTGGAGAACAATTTGAATTATACCCAAAATGGTATAATAATACTACTATGTCTGTATCTCAAAGAGATCAAAAAAAGGGGAGAAGACCTATACGTACAAAAATATTTATAGCAGTTCTTTTCATGGTGACAAAAAATTGGAAATTAAGGGGATGTCCATAATATGAGGAATGACTGAACAAGTTGTGGTTTATGATTACTATTACATACTATGCTATAAAAATGTTGAAGAATATAGTTTCAGAAAAATCTGGGGAAATATATGTGAACTGATGCAGTGAAGTAAACAGAATCAACACTATATTGTATACAATAACAGAAATAATATAATGATGATCAACTGTGAAAATTTTAGTTACTCTGATCAATTCAATTATCTAAGATAATCCCAAAGGACTCACGAGCTGTCCAATTGTCTATTTTATCTATCATCATCTTCTCCATCCCCTGTTTGGTTAAGATTTCTCCATCTAGCTTGATTTTAAAAAAGCATATAACCTCAGTCACTTCTAATTTGTTTATCAAATTACCTTGATATGTTCAGGATGTGTATTCATTTTTAGGTTATCCATAAACCATACTAAGTAGGGAATTTGCTCCTACATTACAAATAAATAAAATGAGTCATTTGAATTAAATTGGAAGAATTCTGAAAAGAAAGAAGAATGAGAGATAACTGTAGGTCAAGCATTCTCTTCTAGCTTAATTAAGGAAGTAAAGGGTCAAAAAATGTAACAAGTATAACAAGGACAATGAAAAGAAAATTAAAATAATTTTGTGAAGTATTATTTTATATATAATATATATATATATATATGTATGTGTATGTGTCTGTATATGAATACATATACACACATATATACACACTAAATGAAGCCTTCCTCACACTTCTGGCACTCTTGTCCCACATCCCCTTACCAAACCTCCCTAAAATCTAATGCTGAACAGAGGCAGGGTAGCTGTGTAACTCCTAAAGCTACTATACTTAATAACCATAAATATTTATGCCCACCTTCTAGTAGTATCTAAAAAACATGATACTCTAAAGGCCACCAAAAAATCCCCTACCTCTTGGCACTTCAGTGCTTATGCTCCAAAGCCATACCCTTAGCATCTCCAGTCCAGAGTAGGTTGAATCCTTTCCAGATATTGCTGTTTTAAGCACTCATTACTTAAGTTATGCACTTTCTAATGTCCTTGAGAAAATACTGATCCAAGGGTTAGTTGAGGCTCCAGACTTAGACCAGAAACAATTCTCTGGGAAAAAGAAAGGGTTTCATGCTGAAGGACTATGAAGCTAAGAGGTAAGATTCTGGAGAAAGAGTAAGACTAGAAACACAGTGATTCTGAGAAGTTTTTTTTATTGACTATAACAAAAGATGGGAAAAGTTAGCCAGTAGGAGTGAAAGGCGAAAAAAAGATCTAATTGGAAAAGCTTCTCAGACAACCACAGTGTCAAGAAGAGTACTTAAACCTAACTACTTCATAACCAGGTCCCAAGGGTCAAATAAAATAAAAAAGAATGTTAGTCTTAAAGAGGAGGAAAGACCCAAGAGTATAGAACTAATGAAAGAATAGAGCTAGAGAATAATCCCAACACTGTTTCCCTGAAGTCATATCCCAGCTGATCAACTTCACCCCTTGATGGATACAAACTACCCCCCATCCTGGCAGTCTAAAAAAAAATAAGTTGTAGTATGGGCAGCATAGGCAGTATAGACTGGGGAATTATTACAACATTCTGGACTCTCAGAAGGAAGAGTCAGTTGGAAGCATATTAACAGTAAGGAAATCACAGAAAAATTAGCAGACTGATAAAGAAAGGCAAAAAGGAGGTTAAGTGGGGAGGAGGAGTGAAAAAAATATTAGTAAAATAATCTCAGTGGACAAGTACTTTGAAAAAAAGGAAACAGCCTAGAAATCAATACTCTAAGGGAGGCAAAGTCATTGATACAACCTCTGTGTGACTTCCTGTTAAATAAGAGCAATGAAATAACTTAATGAAACTATCAAGTATATAAGAAATCAGAGCTCTTAAATAAGAAAAAACAAAATAAAAAAGGCTACAGTATTTAGAAAGACAGAAACACTGCATATAACAGTAGTCTGTAAAGAAATGAAAATCATTTGAATGAAAAAGTATAAATTCAAGAAGAAGCAAAAATAATGGAATAAAAATAAAAATTCAACAGATCTTAAAACAAGACTGAAGGAACATAAAAACTCTACAAAACAAAAAATAGTGACCCTGAAGATAAGTGGAGAAGAGATAATTTAAGAATCACCATTATTATTAGATAAATATAACACAAATGTGAAGCCTGAACGCTATGCTGAAGAAATGATACTGAAAGAACTGTTCAGAGACATTATAAATAGACAGAAAAGTCTAATGCAAGAGAATACCAAGAGAATGAAACCTTAAGGTTAATTCCTGAAGAAACATCAGTGTCAAATTGCTAAACAACAATGTTGAAGAACAAATTACCAAGGCAACAAGGAATAAATTTTTAATATTCCAAGGATGCACAAAAATGGTATTTACTTTACATAGACTGGTATAATGTTCCTTTAGAGAAGCAAGAAAGCCATACTCTAGACTTACTTAGTCAAAACATCTAAAAGTACAGAGTTCAGATTGTACAGTGGATTGGTCTTGGCACAGTTCCTTTACTCTGAAAGATGTTTGTCTGATTCAGCATAGGTGCTCACTTAAGTGTAGATGTGGATTGAGCACAGCATATGTTTTTAATAAGGTATATAGTTTCCATTCATTTAATGCTCATTTATTAAATGCCCATTACTTTTTTATACACTGTAGGTACAAAAGCATTACAACAATTAAAACTCTGCCCTCAAGCAGTTCATAATCTGGTACATACAGGAAAGTGAAGAAAAATAACTGGTATGTGATATTCCAAATAGCCAAGAATATTGGTTGGTACTTAAAAACAATATATTCTCCAAAGACAAGCCTACCACAACAAAGAAAACAACTGGATACTCAATGAAAAGGAAGAATCTAAATTATTTTTTCAAAAGACCACAGTGGCGAGCAAGATACTCAACATACAAAAACAAACAAGTAAATTCAATGACTTCAGATTGTAATGAAAGAATAAGAAAGTGTCTGTTTTCATGTGGTTAGGGTTAGAAATTCCTATGAATGAATGCTGAAGTGGCAGAGTTCTGTGTTCAAGAATGCAAAGAAACACAATTAAAATTTTTAAATTTCTGAACAGTAAAAGATAATAGAAAAAGCAGGAAAGGAGGTAGAAGTAGTAAATTAATATTTCTTTGTATAAGGTGTGTGTGTATACACACCCACAAAAATTATTTTTCTTCACTTTACTTTTTCTGTCTCTTTCTTTCTTTTTTCTCTCTTTTTTCTCCCCTTCTTTCTTTCTTTCTTTCTTTTTTTTCTGAGGCAATTGGGATGAAGTGACTTCCCCAGGGTAACACAGCTAGGAAATGTTAAGTGCCTGAGGCCACATTTGAACTCAGGTCCTTCTGAATTCAGGGCTGGTACTCTAACAACTGCATCACCTAGCTGCCCCTGTCTTTTTCTTTTTAATCTATTTTTTTCAAAATTGTGACTAATATAGAAATGATTTTACAATTTTTTTACACATTTGCACCTATATCGAACAGCTTACTGTTTTAAGATGGGGGAAAGGAAGAAAGGGAGGGAGAAAAACTTATAACTCTAAATCATGTAAAACTAAAAACTGTCTTTACATATAATAGAAAAAATACTATTAAAATGAGGTCATATGTGCGGTGTTTTTTATTTAAATTCATTTAACACTAAATACAAAATAAGAAAAAACAAAAGGGGAAAAAGAAAGACAGAAAAAGGAAAACAAAACAAAACATTGTCATATGCCCAACCGAATATCAGGGAGGATTTGAAATAGATAACAATAAATTCCCATTTTAAAAAGCATATATAAAACAATAGAAGATATTATAGTTATAACTGCCCATCTTTTCTAACTGCCCATCTTTTCTTTGTTTTGTTATAGGTTATAATTTTGTTCTCTGCTGCATACTTTTTACTTTATATTTTTTCCCTCACATCCCCCTTGCCACATTCTCTATGAAGGCTACAGTCAAGCACAGATATATTTGTTTACATATAACACATACACATACATGCATATAGAGAGAGACACACACACACATACATATACTTATCTATTCACACCTATATCCACACTTCATTCAATACTATGTTTAATTTTACTGGATATTTTTGCTCATGGGGCTAATTTTTTAGATTGTTGATATATGTTTTTCTAAGATCTTTTGCCATAGCTGCTAATAAATGTTGTATGATTCTAACTGTAACTCTAGGATATTTGAATTTTTTTGTTGTTGTTTCTTTATTTGCTTCTTGAAAAAGTTTCTTTTTGACCTGAGGGTTTAAAAATTTGGCAATAATGTTGCTATGTGTTTTCTTTGTAGGATGTCATTGAGGTGGTGATTGGTGCATTTTTCTATTTCTATGTTGCCCTCTTCTTTTATCAGTTTAAGACAATTTTCTTTGAATGTTTCTTGTATTATTGTGTCAAGGTTCTTTTTTGGTCACAGTTTTCAAGCAGTCCACTTATTCTTATGATTTCTCTTCTTGATTTGTTTTCCAGATCTATTGTTTTTGCTATAAATTGTTTCACATTCTCTTCTATTTTTTCATTCTTTATATTTTGCTTTATTATTTCTTGGTGTCTTATAGTTTCATCGGCTTCCCCTTGTTCAATTCTACATTTCAAAGAATCATTTTCTTCTTTAAGACTCTGGATGTCCTTTTCTAGTTGGTCGACTTTCTTTTCGTAATCTTCTTTTTTTTTTTTTTTTGAACGCTTATTTTTTTTTAGTTTTTCCTCAGGCTCTCTCATTTGACTTTTAAAGTCTTTCTTGGGATCTATAATTTTTTGGTAGGGAAGAAGCAATTTAACAGTATTCTGTGGGGTAGGAGAGGCTTTTTTTTTTACTTCAATGTCCTTAGAAGATGAACCTCAATCTTCCCTATTTCCATTATAAGTTTTTATGATTGAGTTCATTATCATTTGCCTGTTCGTTTTAAAGTGAGAACCTAATTAGTATCACCACTTCTAGTCTTGGGGTAGTGATGGGGGAAATGATGCCTCTGGGCTTCACTTTAGTTTTCCTATTTGGTTAAAACCAAGAACTCCACCAGCATCCCGGTTCCACTGTTCTGAAGTCACTACATATGTTAGTTCCTTCTTCCCCAGGGCTGTATCTCTGTAACACAGATGGGCATGGCGTCCCTAATCAGTTAAGGTTTCTGCAGTCTTCCTGGACTTAGACCCCCAATGTGTGGATAGACACCACACTATCCCAGGTAAAAGCTCCTGTGATTCCGGCTGAAGCTGCTTCAGAACCCAGATAGCCTTTGGGCTCTCTACTTGCTGTGACACCAGAGTCAGCCTAAAGGTGTTTATACTTCACCCTGGTTAAACCTGAGTTCTGGGATTTTTCTTTGGGTTTTCTCAGATTATTCCAGGAGGACCCCTGTTCTGCCCCAGTCTTGTTTTTCTCTGGTATATTTAGCCTCAAGATACAATTTAATTCTGTTTGTGGGATAAATCTAGAGAGCTTGAAATTTTCTGACCTACTCTATCATCTCCCCAGAATCTACAGATACACATATTTAACACTATTATCTATCTACCTACCTACCTACCTGTCTATCTATCTGTCTATCTACCTATCTGACAATGTATCACTATGTTTGCCCATGTGTATCTCTATCTCATTCAATTTTCCTAGGATAGAGGTATCTATGTTTGCCTCTATAGCTATAACAAAAGAACAAAAACTTAACATTTAAAACTCTATATGTAAATGCAGCAAATTATCCAAGTATAAAGAGAAAGAAGGAATGCATATTAAATAAAAAATTCTACACATAAAGAACATATTTAAGATATAGAGAAACAGAGTAAAAATAGATGAATGAAATAAAATCTCTTGTGTAACATAAATCTTCAGAAAAATGAGAGGAATTCACGATCCAAAACGAATTAAAGTAAAATAGTTGAAGCCAAGAGAGAAAAATAAAAATAAGGAACCTCTGTTATACTTAAAGGTACCACCAAGAATGAAAAAGATGATATTGAATATATTTACACAAAATGAGTTCACAGAATCATAACTTTGGTGTTGGTAGAAAGCTTAAAGGCCATTAAGTCAGTTTCCTTACTTTATGGATAAAGAAACTGAGGAAAAAAGAAGTGCAGTTTCTCACTCAGGATCACACACTTAGAAAGTCTCTGGAGTAGCACTTGAACCCAAGTATTCCTGACTCCCACACTAGCTCTCAATCTACTATCTCTCAAAAATTATATATATATATATATATATATATATATATATATATTAGCAGCATAAGAATTTCATAGGGATTTAATATTATTTTCTCAGAATTAAATAAATCCGAAATGAAGACAAACACAAAGGAAAATACATAGCAGAAAACATTGTTGGCAGTTTGAGATTTGATTGACCAATGTCATAAATTTTTTTAAAGATTTATTCCTCAGTAACTCACAGTATCTTTGTAAAGGCTTGTCATATATAAGGGCATAAATGAATCATAAATAAATGAGTAAAAAAGAAATAATGCACAAATAATTTCTAGAGTACAAAACTATGAAAACTTAACAATGAGTGAAGAAAATATAAGAAAAAATGTAAACCAAAGCAGAGATTAAATAATGACATCTGGAAAAAACAATTAGATAAAAGAATAATAGAAACAGTAAGTGACCATCTGAAAGATAATGATAAAATAACATTAATCTACAGAGTGAGTAGGTGAAATAGTTATTTGGAAAATTTATATCTTATTTATACTTATATTAATTTATAATTTATAAAACTCATAGCAAAATAGAAAAAGAGTGGCTCCATGGAGTGAGCATGTAATTAAAAAGATCTGAAAACAAAAGTCACCTTTATAGGAAAGTTTATATCTCTAAAAACTCATTTTAATGAAATAGGAAAAAAAGAAAGGATCAATGATCTGAGCATGCAAATAGCAAGACTTAAAATAAGCAAATTAGCAAGTCTAAAACAAGTACAAAAGAAGAAATCTGGAAAATTATGGAAATTAAGAGACATTAAAATATAGCTCATTGAAATGATAAAATTATGAACTGTATTTTTAAAGGCTAGGAAAACATAACCGATATCTAATAATATAAAAGCAGGAGGAAAATCAAGTTATCAAAATTTTTAAAAAGTTAACAAGTAGAATCACAATAGAAAGAAAATAAAAATAATTCTTATAAACAATGATGCCCTCAAAACTGAAGATTCAAAAGAAGTTAATGAGTATAAACAAAAAATATAAATTACCCAAACCAATACAAGAAGCAACAGAGACTTTAAACAATGCAACTTAAGAAAAAGAAGTTGAGCAAGACATAGATGAATGGTTAGTGTGTGGTGGAGAGAGGGGAAGAGTAAAGTGGAAATTGGAACAGTGGATTTACAGTGAATTTTAGCAAATGTTTTATTAGCCACATAACCTATGCTAATTTTTTTTCCCTCAACAACAGAGAGAGAAGGCACTCAATCAGACTCTTTTTAAGAGCGTAAGATACTGAAACTCAAAACATGGAATGACCATGCAGAGAAAGATACGTATAAATCAATTCCATTAATAGTGATACATCATTATTATGAATAATTACGTTGTTTTTGTTTTAGAAACCAATGATTACAAAGTGTTTGAATAAATTCATTCACTCGAGAAACAAGAAGAGACAGTTTCAGTGTAACTAGTAGTAATATCTCATCCACTCCCAGACACAGCCTTAGGCAGAGGAAATAAATAGTAGACTACGATCAGAAATTTGGAGTTGAACAGGCTACAGGACTAGATTGTAATTCTGCTGTAATTCTATGTTGCTGAATGGAGCCTTCATTAGCACCTAATCTCAAATGAGTTGCGTAATCATGATTTTTCCTTTTCAAGTATATTAGTGGGAGTATTTTTCACCCAAAAAATGTTGGTCTCTAGGTGGATCAGATAACCTACATATTAAAAATTTGTTTCTCAGAAGGGAAAAAAAAAAGCTGAAATGTCTTACATTGTTTTATTTATTACCTAATTATGAGTCTCTTAGACTTGTCTAAACAACTTTTTGTTTATTTGTCTTTGTTTGGGGAAAGATAGAGAATTTAGTAAAAATTAATTGGCCTAACCTTGTGATACTGAGAAAGCCCCTTCATCTCTGTCAAGGCATCAGTTTCTTGCTCTAAAAATGAGAAGGTTAACTACTTCTGAAATCCCTTCCTTTTCTTAGTCTATGTACTTAGAAATGACCACGGCCTAGTTGCTTCCTTTCCCTAGAGCTTTAGTTTTCTCCTTTGTCAAATGAGGGGGCTGGACAGATGGCCTCTAGGGCCTCTTGCAGCTCCAATTATGTGCTGTTATAATCTAAAACTCCTTTAAAAAGGATTAATTGGCCAATTAATTCCCCAAAAATTCCAAAATTCTAAAACCCTTTGGTGATCTAACTTAAAGACTTAGCTTAAAAAGGCCAAGATGTGTTCAGGGCCATCTCCAGTGGTTCTCATCTATAAATGGCCACCAGATCCAGATTGCTCCGGTGGAGAGAATGAGACTGGTGACTTTGTACATACCTCCTTGGCTTAAATCCAATACACCTGTAAGTCATGGCATCACATTCTGAGGTCATAACCCCCACTGAGAAAGAAGGACAATCAACAACCAAACAAATGTTCATCTACCTTAAGCCTTCTGTTGCTTTTCTTTATTAAGGGTATGGCTATATATAACCAAAACAACAGAGCAAAAGATAAAAGATATGGTTTGTCAACCAGCAATTTCAGCTACAAGATGCCAAATAACCAATTAATGGATTTTTCCCTCAGTGAATTGGCCAGATGCTTTAATGTTGCATAGACACAGCCTAAGAAACTCACTCAACCACTGTCTTTTAAATTTGTGTGGCAGAAGGTTTGGAATTTATATGCTTAACCACACCCACATTGGCAGGATACACCAGTTGCATAAAGTGAAGCACACTTGTATAATTTTATGACGATATGCCCACTGCAATATTTTACCTTGTCCAGGAATTATGAAGACATTCCCTAGCTACATAAAAAAGTGTCTTGTTTTACCAAAGTTCTGATGAATTAAGGTAATTTATGATGCACAGTCTTTGTATGTGTTTAAAATACCTAGAACATGAAGGTTTTTTTCTGAATTATTAATCTAAAGATTTTTCTGATGATAGAATTGTGAGCTCCAGGCTGAATTTTTAGAAGTAAATGTGGTGGTAGATTTACAATTCAAAGGAGTTACTTAAATGAACAGAAATGCCCTAAAAGAACATCTGTCTACCTGAATGATCCAAGAAAATGAACACTGAAAATAAACAGCTGCCCTGTAGAAGACTTTGTGGTAAAAAGCAATCACCCTAAGCATAATGAATTTATTTTCCTTGTGCTTATTATGAACTTGGCAAACTTTCTCCCATATAAATATTAAATGTTAACACCCCAGAGGGACGCAATATAAGATATTAGGGCAGCCTCTGGGAACCACATCCTACCAGAGCCTTTGGGTCTTCTGAGAAAGGAGTTAGCAATCTCTTCAGAATTAAGTGCTGTTCCCAGTGCCACCTGCAGACCTTCCCCACAATAAAGGAAAAGGAACTCAAAGGAAAAGAACAAGAAATATAATTCAATCAACCAAGCACCGGCCATGTACAAATTATGTGCTAGGTGCTAGAAATGCTCTGATAGAAAAACAAATAGTCCCTGGCCTCAAGAAGCTTACTCTCCAATAAAAAAGAGAGTTTGGGCATAATTGAGAAAGATGAAAGGAGAGAGAAAAATCAAGGTTATGAATGTGCTAGCAGTTGTAAAAAGTCACTCAGTGAGAAAGGCAACAAAGAACCAAGGGTCAAGCACTAAATTTGGAGTCAGTTATTCAATTCTATTTAATTCAACAAGCATTTACTGAATACCTAGTATGTGCGGAGACACTGATAATACAAAAACAAAAATGAAATGACCTTTCAGGAAGACCTCCATGACATTCTACTGGAGGAAGAGGCATTTACATAGATAAGTATATGCAGAACATATTCTATGTTATGGGGGAGGGGGAAAAGGGCTGGTAAATCATCTTAAAAAGTAGGGAAGGCAAATTAGAAAAATATCCTCTGGGAAGTTATAACTGAGTTATACTTTGAAGAAAGTAAGAGATTGATTCTGTGAGGTAGAGGTGAGAAGGAAGAACATTCTAGGAAATGGAGACGGCCTACGAAAGGCTAAGAGATGGAATGATGTATACATGCAGGGGAATAGAGGTATACAGGGAATAGCAAGTAACAGAGTTTAATTATGCAATGTATGTGAGAAGAAGCAAAGAAAAATCTGACTAGAAAGACATGTTGGAAGATGTGAGTTTGAATCTAGCTAGATATATGCTAGCTGTTTCACCCTGAGCAAATCAATTAATGTTTTTCTGCCACAGTTTCCTTGTTTTTAAAAATGAGGATAATAACAGTATTTATTTTTCAAGGTTCTTGTGGGGGCAGAATGAAATAATATTCATAAAGCTTTGTAAACCATAAAGAATGGGATCATTTTACTCAAGAAGGATTCTATTTTTTTAAATTATAGCTTTTCATTTTCAAAATATATGTAAAGATTGTTTTCAACATTCACCCATTCAAAACCATATATTCCAAATTTTTCTCCCTCCCTTTCCTCCTCCTCTTCCTCTAGACAGCAAGTAATTCAATATAGGTTAAACATGTGTAGTTCTTCTAAACATATTTGCACATTTATCATCCTGTACAAAAATATAATCAGATAAAAAAGGGGGAAGCTGAGAGAGAAAGAAAAAAAGGTAAGCAAACCACAACAAAAGAGGTGAAAATACTATGTTGCTATCCAGATTCAGTCCCGACAGTCCCCTTTCTGGAAACAGATGGTTCTCTCCATCACAAGGTCTGCTGGAATTGGCCTGAATCATCTCATTGCTGAAAAGAATCACGTCTGTCATATAATCTTGTTATTGCTGTGTACAATATTTTCTTGGTTCTACTCACTTCATTTAGCATCAGTTTGTATAAATTTCTCCAGGCCTTTCTTAAATTACTGATAGATTCTTATAGAACCATAGTATTTCATTACATTGATATACCATAACTTGTTCAGCCATTTCCTAGCTAATGGGCATCCACTCAGTTTCCCATTTCTTGCCATTATAAAAGGGCTGCTACAAACATTTTTGCACTTCCCTTCTTTATGATTTCCTTGAGATATAGACCCAGTACAGACACTGCTGAAACAAAGGGTGTGCACAGTTTGATAGCCCTTTGGTCATAGTTCTAAATTGTTCTCCAGAATGGTTACATTAGTTCATAATGTCACCGACAATGTATTAATAGGATTGGAACCCATGAGTTTAAGAATAGCTCAAAGAATCAAGCAAATTTTTGCATCAATTGATATATCTGTTCCTTCCTGCATTATTATTATTATTATTATTATATTAATCTATTAATATTATAGCCAAGTACGGGATAGTAGGCAAGACATTTTGGTACAATATCTAGCCATGTCCCATAATCCCAAAAAGGTGCATGTGAAAGGAAAACATCCTGAAATGAACTAGTCAAGCATTTCATCTCTAGGACTTACAGTTAAATACACAATAAGTCCATAATACACTATGAACAAAGGCTTTAAGTCATAAGGTATTTTTGTGACCATGCTAATAGGAAAGCTTTTAGAGGAAAATAAATTGGGATCTTTTAAACATGCGAATGTTTTACAAGATTCTAACATTACAAATTCTCAATTACAGAAAATTCCATTAAAGCACCTGTTTTCATAAAGAACTTATGTGGAAAATGAGTGAAGCAGAAAAAGTCAATACTGCTGCATGATTTTAAGCAACACAACTCAGCCATCATAGTCCGGCATCTCTACGAATGCAACAGACAGATAAACACCAAGATAAGGCTCCTCCTCCTATGGTATGAGTGTATCATTCTGCTATTAGAACCCCAACATCAGTGACCATGTAGCAAGCTATAGAAACGATGTTTTGGCTCACTTAGGCTTAGAACAGATTGCTTTTCTACAATTTCCTCATTGATTTGGAAAAAAATAGAAAACTATTATCTTCTTAATTTCAAAAAATTTCTATCATTAGGCTTCCAAGTTTGTCTCTTATTTTTTGGTGTTTTTAAATGCTTTCTGGAGGATACTTTTCCTAATCTGATCCCAATAGGTCAAAGGAGGTGGTGGGATAGGGGATGGGAAAATCATGGAAGCTGGGAAGGCAGCTGCAAAGACATATATGGAAGGGCAAGACACCAACCACATTGAGAATAGTCTGGATGCTGAAGGAGAAGGAGGTCAATGGGATTGTTACCCTAAATCAGCAAGGAGAAAAGACTAGAGACTCTGCCTTAAGTCTATCAGTGAGTTTGGAGGAACTCTTTCCTATTTTGGCTGGAGTGGTTGGTCTAACAAAAGTGATGGAAATTGGTCAAGTAGCTGGACATAAACCTATCCTGTCTATCTCATTGCAGAAGAACTAAATGGTATAGTGACCTTCATGTCAGCCTCAGTGATATGTGGCCAGGAATGACAGTGGAAATGGCATTAGTGCATCAACCAAGTGACAGAGCTTTGACTAGAGCAAGGGTTTGTTGACAGACCTATTTATATATATCCTGTGTAAGAATTGTTTTTACATTTTTAAATAGGGAAAAACTGTTTTATTTTTTCAGTAAAGAAAAATTTATTTTAATTTGTAGTTTCTTAATTATACATACACACACACAACATTTTAGCTCACAGAGAATATAGAAACAGGTAGCAGAGCAGATCTGGCCTGTACAATGTAGTTTGCAAACTCCCAGTCTAAGGGAAGGGACTGGGAAACACAAAGTAGCAAGAGAATTCCAGGAGGAAGTGGGATGAAAGAGAGGGAGAGACAGACAGAGAGATAGAACAGATTTTCCTAATCTCATGAGAGCTCAGCTAGCACTGGATACTTGTGGGTTTGGGTATGAGAAGCCCCTTTGGCTGCCTAGTTACTGAGAAATGTAGTGCTAAATAATGAACAGAGACCATGAAATGTGGTATCTGGGGGATACCTCTGGTCTTGGATGAGGAGTCACAAAAAGTACTAGCGAGAGTATTAAAAAAGAAGAGCAAAAGAACATTAGGTACAAAGCATGACTCTTACCACTCTTCAAACTCTAGGCATCTTTCTCTCTTACATATGAGACATATAAACTTGGACTTAATTTCCATCTGCAAGCATTTCCTTTTAAAATTGGTACCCTCTGCTTCTCCTACTAAATTGTCAACTCCTTGATGTTGAAAGTAAGCCATATGGAAATTGGGCATTTTCCTTCTAAGCTTATGGTTTAAGCTAAACTTTTAGCTCCTAGAAATTGTGCCCTCTAGCCCAGAATTTTAAAAATTTGCCTGGCTTGCTTTGTAGAGTACATACTATTTTGGCGATGAGGGAGTGAGCAGATCTTTCTATGCAAGGTTCTGTGCACAGTGAGAACAGTGTCAGTAACAAACAGTGTTTAAAAAATGAATATAAATCCAACAGACAGGTAGATGATAGATATTTGCCTACAAAATTCCATTCTTTTTAAACTAGAGACAAAATGAATGGTTGTTTAAAAAAGAAAGCCCCATTACGACTGTACTTCCTTTGTTCATGATGACTGTTTGATCTGTGTTTCCTTCTTCTGAAGATTCCTCACCTCAAGCTTGGGAAAGAGAAGAAGGGCCAGTTAAATGATTACATTCATCATTTTTGGGCCATAAAGAAATCAATCAAGTTGACTATTTTGAAGTATGGAAAGCACACAAGAAAAGAGAGTCTTGGCTGAGTGTATTTTCAAATAAAAAGGGAAGAGCAATCTTAAAGATCCATTAATAAATAAGTACCAAAAAGCCAGAATTTAAATAGGTCTTGTTAATTGTGTTTATCTCAGTGTGAGACCATGTCAAAAAGCCAGAAGCAAATGTATTTTGTTAAAAGTACCATTGGCACAGCAGGTCTTGAACATTAAAAAGGAAGCTTGTCATTATGGGCCTGGAATGGAGAGAGGCAACTAACATCAGACTAAATCATTAATATCATATCTTAAATTTGAAATGCAGCATTAAAAATCCATTTATGCACAACATTATTTCCTAATATCATGCTTCTATCCCAGGCCTACTTGGCTTGAGAGCCTCTGGTTCTGCTCAGCATCACACAGGCTCAGAGTTCTGTGGCTTGACCTCATAGCTGGTGAGCTGGGTTCTGGTATATGCAAAGAAGGCCTATGTGTTTGAAAATAATCATGGCTACTGCTGTTTTGTCGTCAAGGATGCCATTGGAATCGGTGATTAATGTTATTGTTTGGGGGATCATTTTATCCCAAGGAAATGTTTGCAGAGAGACACAATATCTGAACTAAATTAGCAGGCCATCTACCCCAACCCAGAGCTGAACAAGACTCCACTCCATATCCTGCCTTTGCTTAAAGACTTTCTATAGTTTTCTCCCAAGGCCACCTATTCCATTTTTGGAGACCTCTAATTGTCAGGAAGTTTCTCCTTAATTTTAATTTGTTGCATTGAGACTTCCAATAACTGCCCTTTGGCCTGCCCTACAATGTAAGAACAGAAAGGAAAGTGACCAAAGGATTGGGAAATAGAAAATACGAGGAAAAGAATAAAGCAAATTAAAAAAACTCTCTTTTATCAGGAGAATAGTGATCATAATGTTTCCTCTCCTCACAAAGGAGTGTCCGTAAAACAAAACAGGCTTAAAGTGCAACATGATGAATTTGAGCTGGATTCAGGAAAAGACTAAGGATAATTAGATCCCCCAAAAAAGTGGCCAAGAAAAATATTCCCCTTGGAGAAATGTCACGTCTACAATGTGACTTTTTCACTAAAGTGTAACACAGCTGGTCTCGGAAGAATTTCCTACTTGAAATGAATGGCCACAGCTACATTACTTCAGTGCTGATTGGCAATGTCTGCAAAGATGAGCCAAATGGTAGGCCATGACAATACCCAGCCATCTGTCTAGCTATTGTCAGTACTACCAGAAAATTAGCCAGCTTGATCTCAAACAGTCTTTTGGCGTCACACATCCTTGATTCTAAAATGTAAACTTTAGCCAGTAAGTTTCAAATACCTGGAACAGCCCATTGGTGTGATGATACAGTAAAGAAAATCTACAAATGGGTTCAGGGAATGTAGGGACAAATCCTTTTAAATCTTCTATTGCTGGTAAGGAGGAAATATAGGAAAAGTGAAGAACATTAGCTACGTATTTGCACAGGATTAAGATATATGATTGTGAAAAAATTAAGGACTCAACTAATTTAAGCTTTGAGTTAACTAGGTTTTCTGTATTCCCATTTTACAAAAATGACAAAGGGCAATAAAGTAATAGAATATGAACTCTTTTGAGGCTAATGATTGTTTCATTTTTGGCTTTGTATGACAATCGTCTGCTTCTGATTTGAGGGGAAACTGAATTTACTGAATTGACAATATGATTCTATGAGGAATGTAACCCAAAACCAATTTCCAAAGGGTAGACTTTGTTGAAGATCACTCTGGTCCAGCTTCTTACATCTCCTTGCTTTATAAAACTAGACACACTATATAAATGTGAGTTACCTGATATCCACAGCACTAGGGAAAAAAAACTAATTTCAAAATGATGATGGTATAGTATTATAAGGCCATCAATTCATGAGATTCAGTTATCTTTACTTACTGTCTTTACTAAGGCAGGAAAATAGACTGAGCAACAAATGGCAACAGAATGATTAAAAGGCAATCTCTCGGTTGATAAGAACATTAGGTGAACCATAACACCCTACTTCTTGGACACTTCTTTTCAGAGTAGCTTTACCATGTCACACTGTACTGCTTTCTGAGCAGGGAAGACGTCTATTTGGCAAGCTGTATCACCAGGATTTACCACTGGAATAATTTGTTTGTTTATTTGTTTTTTGGGGAGAGGGCAAAAAATAATCCTCCAAAGCATAGCTATGATCTGAAACTACTTCTTTAGTATGCACCTAGATCTCCCCCCAGCAGGACACAAGCATCACAAGCATCAGCTTCCTGGGGCAGCACACACATCCGTCCACCATGCTGTGTGTGGTACAGAGCTTTAGGCTTCAAGCCAAGACTTGTCTTTACCTGCAGTAACAACTTCTCCTGACTTCTGTTAATCACAGATTACTGTCTATGTGAAGATTTCTTTTTATGAAATCGTACATTTCTTCTCCAGGAGGAGGTTTTCAGAGGAAAGGATATTTTTAAAAATCTATAGAAGATGAGAAAGTCATTGTTATTGCACAGAATTCTTTGTAATAAGGTTGCAAGCTTATTCCCTAGCTCTTGTGGTTATGGAAATGATTTGGTTGCTTTATCTTTTGAAAATTATCATGGGATATCAAGTAAGAAGAATAACTGATGTGAGAATATCTTAAAAGATGAAGCAGAGGAGAAAAGGTTCACTTTCCAGATTGGCAGAGATTGCTTAATGTTCGATAAAAATGAGGTATTATCATTAATACAGAGGACTATGGTAGTAAAAAATTGGAAATTGAAGGGATGCCCATCAGTTAGGGGATGGCTGAACAAGACTGGGACAGAATGCTATTGTGCTGTAAAAAAAATGACAAGAGGAAGGTTTCAGAAAAAAACAAACTGGGAAAATTTATATGAATTAATGTGAAGTGAAGTGAGCAGAACCAGAAGAACTAGTAACGGCAATAACGTAAGGATGACCAACTGTGAATGCCTTCACTATTCTTAGCACTACAATGATCCAAGATGATTCTGAAGGACTTATGATAAAAAATGCTATCCACCTCTAGAGAAAGAACTGACAGAGTCTAAATATAAACTGAAGCATGTTATTTTTCACTTTATTTTTCTTGGATTTTTTATCTGTTTTTTTCCCTTGCAACATGACTAATATGGAAATATGTTCTGCATGACTTCACATGGATAAGGATGAGAAAGGTACAAAAGGAGGGAGAGAATTTAGAATTCAAAATTTTAAAAAAATCAATGTTTAAAGTTATTTTACATGTTACTGTAGCAAAATAATACATAAAATGTACTGAGGACTAGCCTTGTGAGTTGGCAAAGAAAATGACTCGCATGGTGTGATGTTGGCCAGCTCTGCCCCATTATTAATTCCTGATGTTACAGTTTTAACAATCATTCCTTTGTACTAAGCATTGCCCTATCCAAGCAAGCTTCTCTGAAAGTGAATTCAGTTTTTTTTTACATAAAAGAAACATTTAAACTTACTGTGAATTAATTGATCAAACAGGATTCGTCAGTTATAAGAGCAGGAACTCTATAAGAATACCAAGTTAACAAGCATTTATTTAAACCACCTACCAGGTGCCAGGCACTCTTCTAAACACTGGATGAGCTGCCAAGCTATTAGGATTTGTGTCAGTAATAGGGGCGAGGGTTGCTGAAGGTCAAATGAGAGAGGACACACTGGGAAATGGAACAAGATGAAAGGTCTCTTGAGCAAAAATACCCTGATTCACTATTCTGCCCAGTGCCAACCCAGCCAATACTAGGACATTTCATTTCTTCCTCATCTATCTAGATGTCAAATGTCTTTGAAGTGCTTTGATTAGCAAGCTAACTTTTGTCCATCAACACACAATTATTCATCCTTTACTATATCCCAGAAATCATCTAAAAAGATACAAAGAAAGATAAATGCATGGGCCTTGACCTCAAAGGGCTACCAGTTTAATGGAGCTTGAATTTGTCTCTAGGCTGCACTCCTGATTCATCTCCAAAGCACTGGTCTCTACTGTACCAGAACAATGTGTTCACCCTGGAAGCTTGCTCCAGCCCGCATGACTTTTCACATTGGAAGCATCTTCTTTCTGTATGACTTCTCCATCTGGCTGTCCAAGTCCTCCCAGAATTTCATCTCAAGAAGGAGGCCTAGGGCAAATATGCCCTCATTCCTCTCCAGGCTATACTCCTGACTCATCCCCACAGAAAGTTGTCTATCCCTCACCTCTTCTCCTTGTACCTTCATCTTCTCACCCTCACCTTCTTTTTTTTTTTTAGCACCCTTTGATGTGTGGACTATCCCTATTAGAATGTAAATTCTTGAAGGGCAGGAAGTGATTTTTCTGCTTCATTTGTATCCCCAGGCTTAGCACAGTAGGCAGCACATAATAAATGCTTCTTAACTGACAGACTCATAGGGAAATCAACAAGCAAACAATGATATGTAAGATACTGAGAGAGTCCATATAAGATATATAAGGTAATGCTATATTCTTTACTCTCACTCACAGAATTTATTCCATATCCAATCAGTTGTCAAATTTTATCCATTCTACCTCCCCTTTCTACTCACACAGCTATTACCCTAGTTCAGCCCTCACCACCTCTTAGATTACTATAATGGCCTCCTAAATGGCCTCTTAGGTTTCAGTCTCTCTAATCTCCAAATCATCTTCCACACAGCTGCTAAAATAGCCTTCCTAAAGACTGACTACGTGACTCCCCTATTCAAGATCCATCAGCAATTGCTTATTAGCTGTAAGACACAGGTCCTTAACCTGGCATCTGAGGGATCCATGGATAGATTTCACAAGGTCTATGAATTTAGATGAAAAAAATTCATTTATTTACATTAATTTCTAACTAAAACAGTATTTTCTTCAGTTACAAATATAGGCAACAAACATTTTTTTTTTTCTAAGAAGCCTTCACTAGACTGTCAGAGGGATCAATGATACACAAATGGTTAAGAACCTCTAATGCAAAACAAACAACTCCTAAGTATGAAATATTAAACCCTTTATAATCTAGCTCCAATCTATGTATTCAGATTTAGCCAAATCCAGCCGTGCTTCAGGTTCTATCATGGCCATTTTCCGGCTCTCTGCCCTGTCTTCTGCTGCAACCTCTAGAACAATGGACTTTGCATGCACACTGCCACCATTTAGGTCCCCTTCCACTCCCCTGGCCACTTTCCAGTACTGAAACTGTAGTCATATTAGCATTGCCACCATTCCTGGAAAGGTTAGGTCTTCCACATGCCATTTGTCACCAATGACCAGTCCTGTGTCTTCTCAAACCAAAATTCTCCCACCTGAATACTACTCTCTGATACATCTCCTTCATTCGAATATAAGGTCTTTGAGGGTATGGATCACAGATGCACATAACAGTTGCTGCATTGACCTCACTCCTTCAGAATATGAGCTCTTTAAGAAGAGCAGAAATTGCATTTTTTGCTGTTATTTGTATCCTCAGGGCTTAGCACAAGCACCCTGCATATACAAAATAAGTGATTAATATATGCTTTTTCTTTCATTCCAAGTACTCATGCATACATACATACATACATACATGCCATTTTCCAGACAAAGAGGAGAAATGTGAGATTCTCCCTTGGACATACAAATTCTCATTAGCAATCACTCAGTTCATCCTCACTTCCACTTCTCAGAAATTCTAGTGAACATCTTTGGAGTTTTTTCTTTTTTTCTTTTAAAGAATTTTGATGTGGGAATAGGGGAAGAAAAGCTGGTGTTTTCCAAGTCGTGTGACTGTTGGTTTAATTTCTTTGCAACTTTTTTTCCAAGAAATTCTGATAAATCCTAGCGAACTTCGAGGCTCCCTTCATGCTTCGCAGAAGCCCTTCCAGATTCCCCTAGTTGTAAGAATGACCTTTGTTCTTCTCATATTAGTATGTAGTTAATTACCTATTGATATGACATATTCCCAGCCTCCCCCAGCACAATGTAAGCTTCTTCAAGACAAGCGTTCCTTCTTATCACTTCAAATGTCCAGTGCGTGACATATAAATGCTTAATAAACCTCTGGTGGATGCAAGTGGATATGCATTATATGAATCTCAGCTTGTTGGGAGTGATGATTACATGGATTTTTCCATTATGATACTCCAGAAGCTTCATGAGTCCAGATTAATACAACCCTTTAAAGTGTTTCTTGGGATCTGGTCACTGACCTCTGAATCCACCTCAATCTACTATGAGAAAAGGACATCTGGGGAGAAGCTCTTTTGACAAACAACACATGGGCATCCTTGATCTTTCTCATTCTGCTTTTGTCATTGAAAGGAAACCAATACAAGAATTCTGAGACTGAGAGGTGATGGGCAGTCCTGAGAAACTGAAGAGACAAATCTTTATTAAGTGTAAAGCATTATTTCTAAGGGCTTTCCCAGAATTAACTTTTGCGGTCATAAGTAAAATTTAATTCATGGAAAACAAGAAATGGGATCTTTAGCTTCCAAGTGAAATCATAGGTGATCCACAGACAAGTCTGGGCATTTCACTACTGGATCAAGTATGATCTAAAAAGAACAAGGCAGAGGGAATGTGGAAGCTCTCTCTTTAACTAGAACAAATAAGGCCACATGCAAGGGTATTTAAGATAAAACTCCCTAAGAGTCTGAGGGTCACAGGTAAATCCAAAGAAAAATTCAGGCAAAAACTAAGGTAAATGCTGTTTGCCAAAAATGAGAATTTCGTGACAAAGGAATCCAAATTTACCTAAGTATTTAAATTTCTTTCTTTAAACTGCACTCTCAATATATGGCCTACTGAAACACAATTTTAGTGATATTTTTAATAGAAAAATAATTGAGGAAAAACAAACATAATAGTAGTATTAGAGACTCATAGGATCATAGATTTAGTGCTAGAAATAACCTCAAAAGTCATCTAATCTAATTCCCTCATTTGACAGATGATGAAATTGAGCTACAGAGAACTGAAATGATTAGCCCAAGATAAAAGAATTAGTTGCCAAGTATCTGAGCTGGAATCTCTGGCTCAGTTACACAGTAATGGAAAGAATACAAGATTTTGAGTCAAAAACCTGGCCTCAAATCTAATCTTTGCCACTCAAGCTGTACTAATAGTGTATGAGTTATGACTCAGAAAAATACTCAAATCAATCTGTTAATATATACCCCAAATTTTTATGTTTAGTATCTTTTTGTTTGTGTGGGAATAAATGGACTGTCCCATGTATGATTCATCTCTGTCTTTCTCTGTCTATCTACTATCTATCAATCTGTTTTTTCTTACTTTTACCCCTGTCTGAGAAATGTTTTAAGTGAATGTAACTGTAACCCCAGTTGAAAGTCCATTAGTATGGGATTCTCTCCTGATTGGTGGAAATAAATTCTCCACTCTTACAGGAGAAGTGTGACTTTAGTGTCAAGAGCAACAGAGAGAAGACCACGTCAGTGCTCTTTGAGCTTCAAGTTGCTTCAGGTGCTTCTGGCTTCCAGCTTCAAAATAGCTAGGGCCACGGCCACTTCAAACACGGATTAAGAAGACAGGAGAGGACCTGGCAGTCTCAGTCATATAATTGTCCTTAAATTCTGCACTAGAGACTTCAAGGGAGTTTCCCCTTGAGTGGCATCCATAACTAGTTCTTGGATGAGCCGACTTATGTGGATCCCAATGGGAAAGCTCCTTCATTCTCCTGGGTCTTGTATATATTCTCCAGTGAAGACTTTCTCTGATTTCTGTCTTGCTAACAATTTGAATAAATATTTCTTCTTCTTCTTCTTCTTTTGATAAGGCAATTGGGGTTAAGTGATTTGACAAGATCATATAGCTAGGTATTGTCAAGAGTCTGAGGCTGGATTAGAACTCAGCTCATGCCTGACTCCAGATCCTCTTGATTCCAGGATCAGTCCTCTATCCAGTTGTTCCTTAAACAGGTTTTCTTTGATAACTGGTTTTTGGAGAGAAGGGAGAAAACCCTGGATACAAAGTCTGAGGTCCTTGCTTCCCCCACCATCATGACAGCAATCAGAAGTTAGTGCCATTCCTTAGACTAATAATATTTAAGGGAAAAGAGATAATTGTATCTGTGTATCTGCTCTGAGGACAGCAGAGTGACAGTCTCTAGTCCCTGCCCTCTCTTACTTTGCCTCCTGGAAGAAATCAGCCTCCCTTGGAGAAGTGGAGGAGGAAAAGCACAGAGAAAAGATTGTATCTATTCTGCCCCACTTACAGCCACAGAGATCCCCCCATATCACATGAGGGAGGTGGTGGGAAAGGTTCCTAGTACATTTGGCCTGATTGCAATTACATAAGTAGAAACTTCTAGGATACTGGAATGGGCATGATGACCCCCAAAATATAAGAATTGGGGAGCTCATTTCTCCTGTTTAGAAGTCAGGATCCCCCTTGAAATGAACATGGCAAACCCAGTCGCACAGTTGTGTGATAGAAAAGGAAGCAGTACAGGTCACCAGCCCTGTGAGTGCCAGACAAATTGTTATCTCTAACCAATATATTGCTAGATGAGAAAATCATGTCCAAACATTGCACAAAGACTTTGCTTCCCAATTTCCTTAACAAGGTAAGGAAATGATTTTTTTCAACCTTCGCCTTCTTTTTGGATGTAATTCAATTTTGCCATGGAGTTAAAGCCTGAAAGAAGGACCCTGAAGCCTTGGGCTGCTTCTTTTTAGGTCACTCACCAAATAGGAGGCTATAATTCCATCTCGAAGGTCCGCAGATAATAAACCTCAAGAGCACAGGTTTCTGTTAGCCCGCCCCTGGCTCCCCTTGCCCAAGCCCCTACAGATTATTTACTTTTCAAATATATCATGTAGGCAGAGAAAGTCCACAGTACAGGCAACACAGAAGGAAAGAGGGCAGCAGCTTGTGCTACTGGGGACAGAGAGCACTTGGAAATGCAAAATTTTACAGATGTTCCTGCTGTCAACAGTTCATGAGAATTGTTTGTATGAAATTAAACCACCAAATCTCTGGGGGGACCTGAGGCCCATGGAGGAGCTGTGTGGCGAATAGAATCTAGACCTAAGCACATCCTGACCTCTATTTTCATTAAACCAAGTATGACTTTTAAAATGCATGTCCAATTAGCTCATCCAAAGGGGATAAAGAAAAAAAACAACAACAAAAAACCAGGGAGCACTTTCGCCTTTGCCTCATTTAGAGAGCTGTCATCATCAGGGTCCAGCAATCATTTTCTTAATTGCTTGTCCTGTCCCTTAAGCAGCCTCCTTACATTGGGGGAGGTAAGGAGAGATCTCAATGGACGCTGAAGTTTTCCACATTCCTTCTGCTAAAAAAGTGATTTTTTTTTGAAACGCTCAAAGAAAATGAGTCCAGCTACCTTTGAGTTATGTGAGCTAAGGGTCAAGGATTCATTTTCTTTTGATTATTTGGACTTTTTTGAATGTGTCCCCAAACATCTCAGGAAAAATAGATGCTGGATTACCACAGTATCTGTCTGGCCATACTGGTCTATACTTGCTGGCAGCTCTAGAAGAAATGAGGATTTTTGTGACTTCATTACAAATCTACCTGTGAGCTTCCTCAGTGTTATTTACCTGGTTCAGGTTCCCTTAAGGAACAGACTAGAGCAAGATTTCATACCAGTGAAGAAAGCATTTTGAATTATATGGAGGTGAGAGAGGGGAGGAGTCTGTCTGGAGAGATAGTATATTATGAGTACTTGAAGATTTGTATTAACTACAGTCTAGAATGGGCAAGAGTAAACCAAAGTTAAAAGGCAGCACAGTGTATAGTAGACAGAATACTGGAACACCTGTTTTGTGCAAGACATTCTGGTAGGTACAATGGATAAGATTTAAAAAATTAAGATTGAAAATGAAAGATTAAAAGATTTTTTTGAGTGCCACAGTCCCGTTCTTCTATAGGCTACAGGTGAGGGCATGATATGTACACAAATAAGTATATAATATAAAGAAAGAATATAACAGGGACAATGGAGGGATCGTAAAGACCAGACATCAAGAAGTGGAAGGAATCTTAGATATGAGCAAAGTATTGAGAGAACTTGGGAATAAATCCAGTTGGGAGATGAGAAAAGGCTTTATGGCAGCAGGAAATGAGTGAACTGAGTCAGGAAGGAAAAGTTTAGAATGGCAAATATGGGGAAAGAAGAAATTGAAGACTTAAAGAATCATCTGCACAAATACAAAGAGGCTAGAGAGGGTGTTAAATTCAGGGAACAGTTAAAAGGCCAGTTTATCTGCACCTTTAAATGTGTGAAAAGGCATGATGTGAGGTGCAGCCCCAAGGTGTTTGGAGCCCTAGTAAGGTGGAAAGCTTGAAACTCCAAAGTGAAGAGTTTGTATTCTATCATAAAGACACAAAGGAACTATTAAAGACTTTGTATTCAGGCATAGTAGCAATGAGGAAATGGTGAAGAGATTTTGAACAGGGCACTTACCTGGTCAGCCCTATCTAAACTTTAAAAGAATTACTTTTGCAGAAGTGTGAAGGATGGATTGGACAGGGGATAGATTTCAGGCAGGGAAACCGGTTCAGAAGCAATTGTAATAGTCTAGGCAAGAGCGGTTGAGGGCCTAAATCAGGGTCTTGGCACAATGAGTGAAAAGAAAGCTGCAATGTGAAAACAATGAAGGGAAAATAGAAATTCGATGGATTAGAGAAGGCAAGGGAAAAGGAAGGAGAAGAAAAAGACAAAAAAGATTCATGAGGTTTTAAGACTATAGGAATGGTAACTTAGTGGTACTGAGAAGTTCAGAGAAAGAGAAGACTATGGCTTCCATTTTTAAAATGTTTAGTTTGAGATGGTACATAAGATACAAAGTAGAAGTTCAGGATAGATTAGAACTGGATATACACAAGTGGAATTTAGCTACAGATAAGTAATAACTGGACTAAGTTCAGGAGAGGAGATGAGAAAAATTTTTAGGACAAAATAATGGGGACCCCCATAACTAGTAGGGAAGAGATGGTCATGATCTACCAAATGAGACTGAGAAGGAGCAATCAGATAAATAAGAGATGAGCTGGGAAAGCCAAGAAAGGAAACCTCATCCACACAAAAAGAACAGTTAACACTGATGAATGGAGCATCATGTTCAAAGAGGCTACTGGATTGACCATTTCAGAAGTCACTGATGACCTCTGAGAGGAGAATTCAGAGAATCACAAAATCACTCTGTGGGTCTCAATTTTCTTATCTGTAAAAATGAAGCATTTGAATCTGGTCACCCTTAAAATTTCTTGTGACTTAAACCCCTAGGATTCCTGTGAAAAAAAGTATTGAGATAAGCCATTCTTCGAGTGATAAATGGTCAAAGTCTATGAACAGATAATTTTCAGATGATAAAATTAAAACTGTTTCTAATCACATGAAAAAAATGCTCTAAATCATTATTGGACAGAGAAATGAAAATTAAGACAACTCTGAGGTACCACTACACACCTCTAAGACTGGTTAAGATGACAGGAAAAGGTAAGGATAAATGTTTGAGGGGATGTGGGAAAACTGAGAAACCAACACACTGTTGGTATTTATATTGTGTCATTAGTATTGTGAACTTATGCAACTATTCTGGAGAGCAATTTAGAAC
Source organism: Sarcophilus harrisii (assembly GCF_902635505.1). Classification (NCBI taxonomy): domain Eukaryota; kingdom Metazoa; phylum Chordata; class Mammalia; order Dasyuromorphia; family Dasyuridae; genus Sarcophilus; species Sarcophilus harrisii. The sequence goes on from NC_045432.1 coordinate 31,232,310, forward strand.
TATACCCAAAGGGCTATCGAACTATGCATACCCTTTGATCCAGCAGTGTCTCTACTGGGTCTGTAGTCCAAAGAGATCATAAAAATGGAAAATGACCCACATGTACAGAAATGTTTTTTTTTTTCCTTTTTGAACTGATATTTCTTGTGCAACAAGGCAATTATGGAAATATACATAGAAGAATTGCAAAAAGTATTGAGGAAATGGAGAGAGACTACTGCTGAGATTTCCATATTTTCAGAGAAAAAAACAAAGGTAAGAGTGGATCAATCAAGCAGTTGATAAGAATTTAGCAAGCATGTATCCCTCCCCAATCTTCCTCTTTCCCAGGAATCCTTATAAGCAGGAAAGCCAGTATCTGAGTTTAACATATCTTCAGCTTACTACATCTGTGTGTGTGTGTGTGTGTATATATATATATACACACACACACACACACACACACACACACATAAATTTATGGAAGAGGGAAATTCCACTGATACCCTCTAAGGGTGACTATTCCGGGAAATTAATTGCTCAGAATATCTATGAGTATTTCAAAGTTGTACAGTTTTAAGATACAGCTCCAAAGAAAAATGACTAGAAATAAGCACATTTCTTAAACTTGATCTTGTTCTTCCTATTTAATTTTATTTCTAGCAAAAAAAGTATTACCTTTTAAATACATCAGAAGAAGGATCTATAGCTTACTCCCATAGAACAATCCTCTCTGAGGAGATTTGGAGATATATGCAACTCAGAGTCAAGAGATATTAGTTCTAGAGCTGACTCTGTCCCAAATGAAGTGTGTGACACAGTATCAAGGTAGCCAATCACTGAATGTCCTTGGGTATTATTGAGTTCTGTTCAGTTCAAGCCTGCAATCCTCTATGAAGTACTCAGTTTTAAAGTCAAGGGGTACACAAAGACAAAAATGGCAGTTTGTGACCTCAAGGAGTTTATTGATTAGAGGAATGAATTTGGCATGAGGAAAACTGAAGTTTAAAGTTAGAAGAAAGCATTTACTAGTTTCAAGACCTTGGGAAAGCCTCAGTTGTCTCATCTGTAAAATAGAAAGAGGAATAAAATCTGCCTCCCAGATTGCTGTGTAGATCAACTGAGATAACATGGACATTTTGTAAAACCTAAAGTATTACATTAATCTTAGTCATTTTCATTATTATTCTATTATTACTGAGGGTTTCCTCACATAGATAAGTGAATGCACAGCTCATACAAAGATCTAAAGTCAATGCTGGGAGGGGGTGGCACACTAACAGTGGGGGAAATTGGGAAAGGCTTCTTGAATGAGGTGGCCCTTGAGTAAAGCCTTGAAGGCACTCAGGATTTTCAGAGGGAGAAGAGAGAGAATTCTGGATGCTGGAGCATCCTGAACAAAATTGGAAGAGAGAAAGATCCACATAGGGAACAACAAATAGAATGGTTTGGCAGGGGTGTAGAGGACATGAGGGAAATACAGTATGTTTACCTCAGATAGAGCAGTGCCCAATTGTGAATGTCTTGAAATGTCAGAAATGTTTACATTTAATCTACAAGATACTAAGGACCACTGATGGTTTTGAGCAGAGCAGTGTAATGATTAGAGATAATTTAGAAATAATAATTTAGTACTTGTATGGAAGAAAAGGGAAAAGATTTGACATAAGAAGCCCAAGTAGAGGGCTATTCCAATTGTCTAGGAGGTGATGAGGGTCTGTATTAGAGTGGTTGTGGCATGAGTAGAGAAAAGCAGATGAAAAATGAAAGATAATTATGGAGATGGAATTGATAGATTGGATAACTAAGGGGAGAAGGAGAATGGGATGGTGAGAATGAGGACCTAAGAATGATTCCTATGTTGCAAACCTGGGTGGTGAAAAAAATACGAGGACACTCAATAAAAAAGAGGGAATTTAGGAAGAAGAATAGTTTTAGTGGTCAAGAGGATATGTTCCATGGGGGAATACCTATGGGACATCTAGGTGAACATGTTCAAAAGGAGGAAAGAGATGAAGGATGATTAAACATAAAACTGGGATTCAGTAAAGAGAAATGGCATCTGAACCCACTGGAAGTGATACTATCACTGAGAGTGCAGGGGAAAAAAAGAAGAGGTCCCAGGCCAGAGATCTTGGGTACATCCATGTGGGAGGGAAGGAACCTGAACAATGACCTTGTAAACGAGGCTGCAAAGGACTGGTATGATAACTAGAGAAATACAACAAATCAGGGCCAGGAGAACAGCCAGGGGTGGTCAATGGCATCAGTTAAGGGAGGGTAAGAAGGCCAACATCTGAGAAAGGGACTCTGGGCTTAGCAGTCACAAGACCATCAGTACACTTGGCCAAAGCGCTTTCAGTCTGACAGTGGGTATGGAAGCCAGGCTGTAGGTGGCTGAGAAGAAAGCGTGAGGTAGAAAAATGGAGTCAGGTAGTATAAATGGTTCACTTTTCCTTTTTTCTTAGCAATTTGGCTGTGGAAAGGGAGGAGAGACATGATGAAGGGATAGCTTTGAGTATCTCAGTTTCTTTATCTGTAAAAGGAGGACTGCAACATGTCTTTATATCTATCTCCTAAGCATTTACATAATATACTTCTCCATTTGGAGAACAGGCTCAGGTTGACTTGTTCCCTCCCAGTTGTACTTCTGCCTAATATGGCCTTTGCCAGAGTAACTCTTTCTCCCCCTAGAAATCCTTCCACTATGCCATTGGTGCATATCTTACAGGCCTTCTTTTGGGGGGAATGAGCCCAAGCTTGCTAAGCATCATTTCCCTCCTGGCTTTACAAATGCCTCTCTGCATTTCACTATATACCCTTGCAGGTACCTGTTCCTCCCTTCTCCTCACTTTTCAGCTTCCTTTTATTTGTTGTTTTCCCTCATTAGAACGCTTTGAGCTCTTTGAGAACAGGGATTGACTTTCTTATTGCCTGTATTTGTATCCCCAGCATTTGGTGTAGCATGTGATTCATGATACTTGTTGACTGGCTCATCTTTGGCTCTGTTTCAAGTGTTAAACTCTTCAAAGTATCACTGTTTTCATCAGTCATGTTACAACATGGCATTTCCTTAATGCAAGTTAGCCTTCATCAGCCTCAGTGGCCTCATCTGTAAAATAGAAAGTACTGGCTCCAAGTTATGTCTAATGACACAAATTGATACACAAGAGAAGAAGACGGCATAATGTAGCTAACCCCTATGGTGGATGCCAGTCCAATTCCTTGATATAAGAAACATAATTATGGCTTTCATCTGCCGAGAGTCTTAAAATGCTTTTTCTATTGGTTCTTCACTAACAGCCATCTATAAGACTATCGACTTAATCATCACCTAAACGAATTCTGCATCTGGACCACTACTGTCACCTGACAGTTACAAAGTTTAAAAAAAGGTAAGATTCTTGACTATTTGATGGCCTGGATCCCTTTAACAATCTGGGGAAGCCTATAAACCCTTTATCTGAATCATGCTTGTAAAATTCATAAAATAAAATACAAATAATTCTAAAGGAAACTGTTTAGAGTGAAATCCAGTTATCAAAAGAAATTCACAGACCCCCAAGTAAGAGCTCCAATTTAAGGGTTGTTGATCCAAATGACAAAAGGTGAAACAAAACAGGCAAGGCAAGAACATGGCTGAATAAGCTGGGCTAAGGAAAACCTTCAAATTCTAAGGACTTCTTAAAGTGTGTTTTTTTTTTTTCTCATGGACCCCTTTGTCAAATCTGATGAAGCCTATGATTGGCCACCTTAGAGTAATGGTTTTAAATGAATAAAATAAAGTACAAAGGATAACTACTATCATTAAAGAATAGGAGTAAAATTTGGAAGTCTACCAAACAATGAGATGCAGATAGGTGGCTCAGTGGATACATTACCAGGTCTACCATCAGGAAGACTCATCTCTGAGTTCAAATCTGGTCTCAGATAATTACTGGTTGTATGACCCTGGGCAACCCCTTTGCCCTATTTGCCTCAGGTTCCTCTTCTGTAAAAGGAACTGGAAAAGAAAATGGCAAAACATTTCACCATCTTTGCCAAGAAAACCCCAAAGAGGATCTCAGAGAGTTGGGCACGACTAAGCAACAACAACAGGGCAATGTTAAGGGTTTATTACAGAATAGCTCTCAGGAAAGGTCCATGACAACAGTAGTTTCCAGAACATTCTTTTGAGCAGGAGCAGCAATGGCCTACTTACTCGAATCCATTGCTGACTGATAAACTTCTTTGCAGCTAAGGGACGCTGGTCTCGTGCTATTATTGCCGGTTATTTTTTCCAAAATGAAAGATGCATGGGCTCACATGTGAGTGACAGGCTGGGGGGTGGGAGGGATATGTACGTGGGCATCCATATGCACAGGTAAGGATTCTCATGGTTGGCTGGCTTAGCTCTCTCTTTCTCCTTCCTGTCCGAGGTTGGTATACTTCTTAAGAAAACTGCATTACAAGAGCTTAGAAAGAAGTCTTTATGGTTTAGGAAATATGGGAGCAGGCAGGCCCATGACTGTGCTAAGAGGCCTTAGTAAATTGATCATCATAGCCAAGAAATCCCCAGATACAGCAACAATGGGTTCTAAAGAGATATATAACATATAAAATATTTACTAGTGGTTCTGAAGATCTTACTCAGTGTAATCTCAAAACATTTATCATGTTGTTTCAAGATTGAGCCATAAATTGAACTTAAGGCATATCTTTATGGCTCTTAGTTGTATTCTGAAATCAGTTAACTTCAACAGTTATAATGGAACAACCAAGGACAAAAAGATAAATAAGTGAAATGTCAAAGTCAAACTGAAACGGAGCCTTCACATGTTATCCATCCAAATCACTTCTGAGTCTGAAATCTTTTCTCAATTATTAGGGGAGTTGATCTGGAATTTACATAGTGATACAGTGTGGGTCGAGTGAACTCTCTGGCAGGGGTGAGGTCCCGGGGGGTGGGCAGGGTCCGAATAGCCAGCAATAGCTAGAATTACCAATGGCTCCCCAAGAAGATCCCTTAAGACCAAAAGAATTCTAGCAGGTCCTGTGTACACCCTTATCTAGAGCATTCATAATTAGGAAGGCAACCTGTATGGTAATAGATAGTATTTAGGGGACAGCTAGATGGCTCAGTGGATAGAGAACTGGCCCTGAAGTCAGGAGGAAGTGAATTCAAATCCCCTTCAGACACTTAATAACTACTGTGTCTGACCCTGTGTGTGACCCTGGGCAAGTCACTTAACCCCAATTGCCTCAGCAAAAAAAAAAAAAAAAAAACAGTATTATATGACATGGAAAATTAAGTCTTGGAATCACAAAGGATGTAGTTCAAATCCACTTTTACCCCTGGCTATGTGACTAAGGAACATCACTTAGCCTCACCCTGGGCAACTCTCCAAGACCATACATTGCAAAGAGCCATTAACAATCAATCAGTGCTGACTTTATGTTGAAAGAGGGAATTTCCTCACTAGATACTCCCAATTTCTACTAAATAACAGGTATAGTATGGGACAGGGATAGATTTGTTGTTAACAATAACTTTCATTTTTGTACTGCTCTCCCTTCCTTTGAAGTTCAATATCTGTCATTCAAATTGACTTGAAAACACATACAGTGGAGTGGGATGGGGATTACTCAGTCCTTCTCTAAAATAATCATATCTAGGGTGTTCATGAAGAGGTTGTTCAATTTCTTTTTATAAAATGGGAATATTTAAGTAATTTATTTCCTCCTCTCTCAATCTGAGCAAACTACATTTTTGTAAGTATTCATCCATTTCACTTAGACTAACAGGTTTATTAGCAAAACAGCTCCTAATTACTGCTTTAATTTCCTCTTCATTGGTGGCAAGTTCACCCTTTCCATTTTTGATATTGGCAATTAGATTTTCTTCTTTCCTTTTTCTAATCAAATCAACTAGAGGATTATCTATTTTGTTGGTTTTTCCATAAAACCAACTCTTAGTTTTGTTTATTGTCCAATACTTTCCTTACTTTCAATTTTATTAATCTCTCCTTTTACAAAATTATCATATCTAGAAACAACTTTCCTTGTGGTACAATAAGCACCAGAAATAGAAGGCCCTGAAACTCCTCCTCTCTCTTTGTGTTAGAGGGAAGAAATTAATTCCAAAGTTTTCTTCTTCTTGAAAGTTCTCTTGTGCTTCTTATTTTCATGAGCAGAATCACTGGCTTATATATATATCTAATTTCTTATAAGTATGTGGTTTGGTGTGCTTTATTATTTAGTGACTAGGAAGGTGTGAAAGAGAGAGACACAGAGACAGGCATGTGATGGTATGAAGAAAATAGGTATTTTCAAAATTTGGTAAATGATTTGAGGCACTGTAATATTTCCATGGCATTGTCTAGGCTATGAGAGGGCCAAGAAAAGGATGGAAGGGATTTCCCCTTCCACCTTGTGGCAGATTGACAATGGCAGGCCCCCACTTCCCCAGCCTACCCCAGTCCAGTTTTCCAGGGCAGAAAGGAGGCCTATACATATATTAATAATTATTCTACTTTTGGTTTTGCTCCAGCTAGATTCTACTATTAGGATACTGGAACTGAAACAGTATAAAACATATATTCAAGTGCTAGGGGTAGGCAGACTCAGCTTGCAATTCTGGGCAGGGCTAATTCTGAGACTGCCACATAAGTAGTTTCCCATCTCAGAAAACAGAATCAGCTGGGACTACAACAGCCTGTGGAAGGAAGCTGCTCAATCCTTACGCTGTAGTATTGTTCAGGCATGTATAGCTTCACTAATATGCTGTAGACAGTTAAATCCAGCACACTTCAGGGAGCTGATTTTTGAAAGTTCAGTGTGAGCATCTATAGCTCAAAATTTAAAAATATAACTTGGAGCTGAATTTATTGTCTACATTTACATGATGAAGAAAATATTAATAATTCAGATTAAGTTTAGAAGAGTATCATATGCATTTTTGTTCAGAGATCTACTTGTTAAACATTTATCAGTATAATTATGGGGTTTGTTTATTAATATAGTACATTAATTCCAAAACAAATCCCAGAGGTAGACCTAAGCAGTACAGGAGACTCTGTTTCTCTCCCTTGTAATCTAGAGTCAAACTAACACATACATGTACTTGCTGACCTGTAGCTTAGTCCACCATTAGCATTTGTCAGTGTTCTTTGGAATCTTAGAGGTCTATGAAGAATGAAAAAAAAAACATGTAATAGTAGAGAGGCAGACACAGAAGTGCTCTCTACTTTTCTTTCTATATGTATAAAAGCGCAAATTAGAGAACCAATTGAGATTAGTTTAAACTGATAATATTACTGAAAAGTTGGCTTTTTAGTGGCCTAGATACTATTCTTGAATACCCTTAATAATTATGACACACCATGGACATGATTGTCTGTCTTCTTTGGCAAAGTACATGTTAAATAATGAGTATGCATTTATATTCTATTTTTGCAGTAATTCCTTTACGAATAATTGAAGAAAACTAGGAAATTTAAAGAGACAAGAATGCATTCCTGTAAATAACAAGGAACTCTATTGATGAAATCAGTACCCATAAACCTAATCTAAACATAAATTCTTAGTATAGTTTTATACTGTACTATATAAGATCTGGAAATATAGTGTGCAACTCCAAATTGGTTTTTTTCTGGTAATCCAGATAAGACAGTATGTGTTATATTACTAGTTTTTAATAGTTCCAAGATTCCAGGAAAACAGCTAAAAACAACATAGATTTAAAAACAAAACTCTTAAATATTGAAAGGAAAAAAAACGTGATGATGGAAAACAGTCACCTAAATACAAGATTATAGGAATGAGGATAGCAGAAAGTGAAACATCTTTCTCTTTTATCCAATACTGTTCCTAAATATAAATAATACATTTATTGCTAGCGAATAATCTCATCCTCACTAAGTCAGTATTTTTTTTTGGCTGAGGCAATTGGGGTTAAGTGACTTGCCCAGGGTTACACAGCCAGGAAGTGTTAAGTATCTGTGGCCACATTTGAATTCAGGTCCTCCTGACTTCAGGGTTGGCGCTCTACCTACTATACCAACTAGCTGCCCCACTAAGTCAGTACTTTTAAGCTACTAAAAAGATACAGAGTTTGAAATGAATCTTACAATACTTACAATATAATAAAATAACTTTATGATACTTAAATATTTTTATTTTATTTTTTCTCAATTATGTTTAAAAACAATTCAAAATTTTAAGAATAATTTTTGAGTTTTAAATTTCTTTTCTCTCTCCCTCCCTTTACCACTTTTTGACAAGTCAAATAGTTCGATATAGATTAAACACGTGCAGTCATGCAAACTCTATTTCCATATCAGGCATGTTGCAAAAGAGAAAAACAATAGACCAAATAAAAGAAAGAAAAAGAAGATTTAAAAGTATGCTTTGATCTATATTCTCTAGAGGCAGATAGCATTTTTCATTCTTAATCATTCAGAGTTGTCTTGCTGAGAATGACTAACTCATTCAGAGTTGAATCACACAACACAGCTGTTACTTTATACATTGCTATCCTGACTTTGGTCATTCACTGAACTAATATTCAGATAAGTCTTCCCAAATTTTTTAAAAAGAACTTGGTTTGTCATTTCTTATAGCACAATAATATTCCATTACAATCATATACATACAATCATTTGTTAAACCATTCCCTCATTGACGGGTATCCCCTCAATCCCCAATTTTTGACACCACAAAAAGAACTGCTATAAATAATTTTGTACATATTTTGGATCTTTTTGGGATACAGACCTAGTAATAGTATTATGGGTCAATGTAAAGTTTTATAGTCCTTTGAGCATAATTACAAACAGTAGGGTCAGTTTACAACTCCATCAGAGTATATTAATGCCACATTTTCCCATTCCCTCTCCAACATTTGTTTAAAATAACATGTCATTTATTAAAATAACAAATGTAAAATCATTTCTGTCATACTACCTAATAGGTGTAAGGTGATAAATAAGAATTGTTTTAATTTGCATTTTATAATGCATAGCGATTTACAACATTTTATATGACTACAGACATTTGATTTCTTCTGAAAACTATCTGTTTATATCTTTTGACCATTTATCAGTTGGAGAATCAGACTTGATTCACTTCTGTATATATTTGAAAAAGGAGATCTTTAGTAGAGAAATTTGCTACAAATTTTCTTCCCAGTTTTCTCTTTTTTCCTAATCTTGTAAATTTCTTTTTATCTTTTTAATTTAATGTAATTAAAATAATCCATTTTCCACATCACAACATTGTACCTCTTGCTTGGTCATAAATTTTTCCCTTACACAGTAATCTTATAAGTAAAGTATTCCATGCTCCCAATTTTGTTTCTGCTATCATCCTTTAGGTCTAAGTAATGTGCCCATCTTGACCTTCACTTGGTATATACAGTGTGAGATGTTGGTCTATACCTAGCTTCTGCCAAACTGTTTTCTAATTTTCCCAACTTTTTTTTTTGTCAAATAGTGAATTATTTTCCCAAAAACTTGGATCTTTGCCTTTATCAAACACTCAACTACTAACATCATTTTCTACTCTATATTGTATACCTAGGTGCAAGTAGGAGGCAAAGTGGAAAGAGAGCCAGGTTTCGAGTTAACAACACTCCTTGAGTTCAGATGCATAGTCAGACACTTACTTGCTTTGTGATTCTGAGCAAGTCACTTAATCCCATTTACCTCAGTTTCCCTATCTGTAAAATAAACTGGAGAAGGAAATGGCAAATTACTTCAGGATCTGCCAAAGAATCAGATATAACTGAAAAAAATACTGAACAACAAAAATTGTGTATCTAATCTCTTTGACAGATTTACCACTCTATTCCTTACCTACTACCAGATTGTAATATACTTTGAGATCTGGTACTGCAATAGTACTTTCCTTCACATTTTTTCATTGATTCCCTTGATATTCCTGGCATTCTTTTTTTTTTTTTTTAAATGGATTGGGTTACTATTTTTCTCACTCTGTAAAATAGTTTTTAGTAGTTTGATGGAATGGCAGTGAATAAAGGACTTAATTTGAGTAGAGCTGTCATTTTTATAATGTTGACTCAACCTACCTTCAACAATTAATATTTCTCCAACTGAGTAGATCTAAGTTTATATTTGAGAAAAGTGATTTGTAATTTCATTTATATAATTCCTGAGTTTATCTTGAAAACTCCTAAGTGTTATATATTATCTATAGTTATTTTAAATGAAATTTCTCTAGCTTTCACTGTTGGACTTTGTTGGTAATATATAGAAATGCTGATGAGTTTTGAATTATTTTCACTAGTTTTTTAATTGATTATCTAGGATTTTCTAAGAATAGCATCAGATCATCCACTAAGAGATACTTTTGTTTCTTTTCTACCTGTTTTAATGCCTTTAATTATTTCTTCTCTTATTGCTACTGCTAACATTTCTGTTAGCAATATTGCTAATTGAATATTGATTCAATATTGAATTGAATACAATATTGTATTGTATTCAATATTGAAAAATAGTGACAGTGGGCTTCTTTGTTTCATCCCTGATTTTATTGTGATAGCTCCCAGCTTACATTATCTTACATATAATGCTTACTGGTGGTTTTAGAGGGATACTATTTATTGCTTTAAAAAAAATTCATGTATTTCCAGGATTTCTACAGTTTTTATAAGAATGAGTATTTTATCCAAAGGTTTTTTATGTGAGATAATCACATGATTTTTATTGTTTGTGTTATTGATATGAACATTTATGCTGATCATTTCCCCAATATTATCAGCCCTGAATTTTTAGTATGAATGCCATCTAATAATAATGGATTGTTTTTGTGATGTATTGCTATAAACTTGCTAGAATTTTTTTAATATTTATATCAATATTAATTAGGAAAATTGGTCTATAATTCTTTTCTTTTTCTTTGCTTTTCTAGGTTTAGGCATCAGCACCAAAAGGATTGCAGTAGGACTTCTTCTTTGTGTATTTTCCCATATAATTTATATGTATTAAACTTAATTGTTCTTTAAATATTTGGTAGAATTAGTGTGGTCCTGAGGATTTTTTCCTAAGGGAGCTCATTTATGGCTTATTCAATTTCTTTTTCTAAGATAGGGCTATTTAAATATTCCATTTCCTCTTCTGATGATCTGGGAAATTTATATTTTTGTAAATATTCATCCATTACATTTAGGCTGTTAGAATCATTTGGCATATAATTGCGTAAAATAGGTACTAAGAATTGTTCTAATTTTATCTTCACTAGTGAGGAATTCACCCTTTTCATTTTTGATACTGGTAATTTGTTTTTTTTTTTTTTAATTCAATTACCCAATGGTTTGTCTATCTTTTTGTTATTTTTCTAAGTACACATACAAATGCATGGCCCCTACATTAAGAACTTTCATCTTTTCTGCCACTGATAAATGGTCAAAGCATATGAACAGACAATTTTCAGATTAAATTAAATCCATCTATAGTTATATGAAAAAAAATGCTTTAAATCACTATTGATTAGAGAAATGCAAATTAAAACAACTCTGAGATACCACCTCACATCTCCCAGATTGGTTAAGATGATAGGAAAGGATAATGATAAATGTTGGTGGGTATGTGGGAAAACTGGGACACTAATGGATTGTTGGTCAAGTTGTGAAATCAACCATTCTGAAGAGCAATTTGGAACTATGCTCAAAGGGCTATCAAACTGTGCATACCCTTTGACCCAGCAGTGTTGTTACTACTTCTGTATCACAAGGAAATCATAAAGGAGGGAAAAGGACCCACATGTGCAAAAATGTTTGTAGCAGCTCTTCTTGGTGGTAGCAAAGAATTGGAAAATGAGTAGATGCCCATCACTTGGGGAATGGTTGAACAAGTTGTGGTATATGAAGATAATGGAATATTATTGTTTTATAAGAAATGAAGAACAAGCTGATTTTAGAAAGGCCTGGAAAAATTTACATGAACTGATGCTGAGTGAAACAAGCAGAACCGGGAATACATTCTACACAATAGCAGCAAGAATGTGAGATGATCAATCAAGTATCAAAGACTTGGTTCTTCTCAGTAGGTCAGTGATCCAAAGCAATCTCAATAGACTTTGGACAAAAAATGCTATTTGCCCCAAGAAATAGAACAAAGGAGACTGAATGTAAGTCAACACATGCTACATTCACTTTTTTTTCTGTTTTTTTTCTTTTTCCCATGGTTTTTCCCTTTTGCTCTGAGTTTTCTCTCTCAATATGATTCACAAAGCAAAGTGTGTTTAAAAAAAAAAAAAGGAAAAGAAGAACTCCCATCTTAAAGGAATTTGGGGGTGGAGGTATTGTGTACTAACCACATCATATATAAATATAGCTACAGATAGACATATACAAAATAAATGCATATATACATATATATGTATATGCATACATATATCTGTGTATATATATAGTACACATTCTTGAATATGTGTGTATATATTTAAATGTTTCAATATCACTGATATCCTGTATAATTCTTTATATTTTATTTTATATACTTAAAATATTATTTTGAGAAAGGGTCCATAAGCTTCCTTCCCTGGATTGTCAAAGGGGTCTATGGAACAAAAGAGGTTAAAAATCCCTGCTATCAGAAGACAAATTAAGAATAATGCTTTTGAATGATAGCTAGGATAACACTGGGGATTGAATGAGTTTCGGTTGTTCAATAATTAAATAGAAATCAACAATATCATGTCCTTCTCAGGTGGTAAAGAGAAGGCAGTGAATGCACAAAGTAGGAGAAAGAATAACACAGAATCAGAGAATTTCAGATATGTAAATAGGACTTCAGTGGCCAACTAGTCTCACACTGACAAAGGATCGTTTTTCCAATTATCTTCTTAGGTGGTCACCAGCCAGCCTCATCTTACAGGCCTCCAGAGAGAGGGGGCTTCCTAGGTATCTATTCACTTTGGGACAGCTTTCATTTTTAGGGAGTTCTTTTCAGTAAATCTGGATCTTCCTCATTGCTATTTCCAAACACTGGTCCTGATTCTGTCCAATAAAGCCAAGTAGAATCCATCTAATCTCTCTCCCCTGGGAGATAATCATTTTCCATTCCCTCTTCTCTTGTCCAGGATTGCGATGCCAGTCATTTTTCAAATGTATGTATGTCTACATATGTGTGTACAATTACATACATGAACTCATGCATATATGCATGTTTATTTCCTTTTATATTTCCCAATCACATAAAAATTATATTCATTTTAAAATTTTTTTAATTTCAAATGATTTCCCTCTTTCCTGTGCCTCCCCTTCCTGGAGAAGGCAATTTGATATCAATTATATATGTGATGTCCTGCAGAACATATTTCCATTTTAGCCATGTTACAAAAGAAAACAGACAAAAATTCCCAAGAAAAATAAAATTGAAAAAAAGTATGCTTCAATCTGCATTCAGAGTTTGTCAGTTCTCTCTCTCTGGAGGTGGATAGCATTTTTCATCATGGGTCCTTTGGAATTGTCTTGGATGATTGTCTTGATCAGAGCAGCTATGTCTTGCACAGTTGGTCATCCTTACAATACTGCTGTTACTGTGATCCCCAGTCCTTTCAACTAAACCTCCAACACAATAGCCCTTTACAATTCCAGTTGCCTTCCTCTGGACAGTGTAGTTCTTTTCTTTTCTTTTCTTTTTTTTCATATCCATTAATGTTTTCAATAGGGGGAACTCCTAGTGGGAAATTTTTCCCACTAATATAGTTTATAGTCACATGTTATTTATAGCTTAGAGTGCCTGGGGCATTGATAGGTTAACAGATTTAACCATGGTTACAGAAGCAAGATATGAATCTCAGTCTTCTTGCCTACAAAAATCTGGGCTCAGTAAACATTATATAACATTCCCTGAGGGAAAAACCTTATCCTCCCCTAAAGTGGTGGTCAGAACTAGACTTAGTACTCCAGACATGATCTGAGATGAAGACTATGTCTCACTTTACCCTATTCTATATCACACTGCACTAATGTTATAGAGAGAGCAGAGTCAAATACCACTCCCATCCCATGTTTTCTAGGTTGGTTACTGTCTATACACTACTCTCCATTTTGTACTTGTGAAGCTGCTATCTTGAACCCAAGTCAATGGTATTGCATTTAGCCCCATTAAATTTCACCTAAATTGATTCATTTCAATGTTCCAACCTGCCAAGTGTTTTTTAATTGTTGTTTAACATGGGAGCCATTGCTTCCAGCTTCATGCCATCCACAAATTGTACAGTCATACCATTTATATTTTTATCCACATCACTTTTTTAAAAAAAAATTAAACGGCACAAAACCAAGCACAGATCCTTGGAATTGCCCATTGGAGATTTTCCAAGTTGATATTGAACCATTAATGCTTTTTGGGTCTAGGAATTCAACCAATTTCCAGTCTAGGGAATTTTACGATCACGTCCGGGGCTTCTTAAATTTTTTTCCATTCGTGATCCATTTTTGCCCAAGAACTTTTTGGTGACCCTGGATATATAGGTATACAAATCAAACAGCCACAGATAATAAATCATAAATTCATGACCCCCCACATTCAATTAAGTAATCCCATAAGGGGTTGTGACCCATAATTTAAGAAGCTTTAACCTAATCCACATCTTTCCATATCTTTCCACATCCATATCTTCCAAATCCACATCTTTGACCTAATCCACATCTTATATCTTTTCATAATAAGACAGGGAGAGAAATTATGCAATACTTTGCTAAAAATATAGGAAGACTGCATGTACACAAACAACCCTCCCCTGCACTATTACATTAGCAACCTTATCCAAAAAAAGAACACATATTTTGTCTGGCATAACTTGATAAAACCATGCCAGTTCTCTGTGCTCAACCCTTCCTTTTTCTAGACATCCACTAATCATCTGTTTAGGGACAGAGTTGAACATTTTGCCAAGAACCAAAGACAACATAGTTGCCCTTTAGTTTGCACTCAAATTTCCTCCTATTTTTTAAACTCAGGATAACATTTGCCCCTTCTGAATTCTTTTCTGCTCTTCTTTTTCTTCACTGTCTTTCAAATATTATTGACAATGAGCTCCAGTCACATTTTCCAGTCTTCTTTGTTTTTGAGGATGTTGTTCATTTGGGTCAAGTGATATGAACTCATGAAGGACAACACATTATGAGCCAATTTGATTGGATCTTTTCTCATTAAAAGATCCTTCCACTTGGCAGAGAAGGCAGAAGCAAAATAAGGTTATCTTCAACCTCATCCTCCACAAGCAGCTGTTCTAACACTTCTTTGATTGTCCTATTTTCTTGACCGATTCCTGAATAGTGTCATGAAGTTCAGTTACTGTAGCCTTTCCCAAATATTCATTGATACTACTCTCACAGTTGGACGGCTGCACTGGATGAACGACTGGCCTGCCCCACTGTGATAGGTCTTATGTTCTCAAAGAGTAGGCCATGGGGCAATGTTGAAGAAATTTGTATTGTTTTACCAAAGAAGAATTGAGTAAATCACTTTCTCTTTACCTTAGCAGAAGTCCAATTATGCCTTTTAGCAAGAAGGAGTATGTTTTGCTCCTATGGCATCCTGGGAATTTCTACAACAAACCGTTTGCTGATTTTTAAGAGAACACTCACCTGAAGAAACAACAGAGGAAGATAATGCAACTTCTACATGGATGATCAACCCAATACACAAGGAGAGCAATGCTGTGGAAAGTATTTCCAGGACTCAGTCCATGGGTCATGGAACACTGCTCTTACTTAGCTTCTGTTTTAGAGAAATGAGGAAAATTATTCATTTGAAAGGAATGATGCAACAGCCATGTGAAAATAGTGATGTTTCCTAGAAAGACTTTCAGATAACATTTTGTACAGCTCAACATTATCTTGGGAGTCAAGTTGAACACTTCCATAGGGAGAAGGGGACATAGATGGATGTATTGATCATTGTAGATTAAAATCAGGTTGGAAATATCTCAAATTTCTTTTTTTTAAGGGACTGAGTAGACATTATGAAAGGTGATATAAATCATGGTCTCTCCCAACTCTCCCAAATATTTATTTGCCTAAAACAGGTACTGAAATATCCAACTAGACAGATGCATTGACATTTTTCTTGACAGATTCATAACCCTATGGTTTCCAAAACTTTAATGTTCAATAACATTTCATTAGTATACTCCAGTGTATTTATTACTATGCATTATTAATACAGATATGTGCTGAGGAGATGTACAGTTTGTAATTATTTTTCCTTTCAAAACATAATAGCTTCACACTGGGCTTGTTGCAGCTACGATATTTCATCTCCAAATGCTCCTTCAAACATTCTGGGGCTGTGACAGAAATTTGTATTTGAACAGAAAAGCTGTCAGGAAGGTACTGTGGGACTATCCATCACATTTCTAATCCTGCCCATACTTAGATGCTAGTGAGGCTAGCTGTCCAGGACACTAAACAAAGATTGAAATTATGCCTTCTGTTCTTACACATCAAAGTATCACCCTTATGGCAAATTCAATAGGCCCGTATTACAGTCTATTAATTTCCTATTAGTTCTCAGCTATGCAGAATCCAACCATGGTGTCACTATGGTTTAGACATGCTACCTTGATTCCAGCATCAAAAAAAATGGAACCTGTCACTTCTAATAATTTTACAGGATATTCTACAAATGTAAATCCTTTTTCATCCTGTCATCCTTTCATGTCTTTAATGAGTTTGCTCACTAACAGTGTAGAATCTTAATTTAACTTTCAGAAATATTAACAGCTATTATAACTGAGCATCTCTAGGAGTAGCCTAATTAAAGGATAATAAAGAATAATTTATAGTACCTGCAAGGTTTTTTTTTTCTTGACAAACAAAACAAAACCAAACAAACAAACCAAAAAAAAGATCAACAAATCACATTGACTGGTGTTCATTTGGAACAAACACTTAAGTTCACCAGCTGATCTCTCTGCATAACCAAATTCTCGACTTTAGAGGGAAAGTGATGTCTCACACACTCAGGTTCTTACATATGCTCTGATGGCCAGCAAGTGAATTTCTAGCATTTGTAGAAACAAATGACATTCCATTCACTTGACAGGCAAATTACCCTGGGATTGCCATTTGTTAAAATTTCATCATAGAAAATAGTTTAACTGTTGTGGATAGGTGCCAAGATCAGCCTGACAAGTACTTTACATGAAAGATTAGCATATTCTCTTAGAGAAGTTTATACTTAATTCAGATGCATTGACTTCTGGCCACCATTGCTGACCTTTACGTCTAATTAAAGTTCCTTTGAATCTAAATCCACCCCCTTTCATCTCTCCTGACAGTGCCTAATTTGAAGGTCTGTAATAAAGTATATTAACATTTAAACCATACCATCGGCAAGTGGGTAGGGTAAGAGATCAGTTGGCTGCAAGAACGGATTTCATACTTTCAATGGATTGAACCGATTCATCTGGAAGGATATACAGCTTATTAAAATATTCCCAATGGATTCCATTGGGGTTTCAATTGCAAGACAAAACAGGAAGAACAGAATAAGTGAACACTTATGGACTTCTTATGTCAGAAGCTCTCACTGACCATGAAGATGCTCTTCAGACACATAGTGCATTTATTATGAACTTATTATTATTAAGCCAGGCACTGGGCTAAGACTGTTGATACACATATAAACAAATGGAATAGTCCTTAACCTCAAGGAGCTTATATTCTAATGAGGGGAAAACGGAGGCGATGATAGAATGGCCCCAGTTGAGTATTCTTTCTTAAAAAAAATGATCTTAGAGGACTTTGTCTGATTTGCCATTCCCATCAAGTAATTTAGAACTATCCAATGTGTTGGTACCAATGCTCCTTACAAACATATACCGATCAAATATTACATTTATTCACAAAGTAATACAAAACAAGGGAAGTCACACTGCCCATGGAGATATTATCCACCAATGAACAACACTTCCCTTTAGAAATTAGGAGAACCTCAGGTACTTTTCTTCTCTGGACTTCAGTTTCCTCTTCTGTAAAATGAGGGATTGAACTAAATGGCTTCTATGGTCCCTTTTAGTTCTACGTTTTGAATCCTAGGATTCTACTTAAAGCATGCAACAAACAGGTAAAACTCTCATGGCAAAATGGAAAGAGAGCTGGATTTCAGAAGCAGATGACCTGAGATTGAATCTAAGAGTCTTATGAGTGGGTGTCACTTCCTGGGTAATCATGAGAAAATCACTTAACCTCCCCATTTATTCAAATGTAAAATAAAGAAAAATTGGATTAGATGGCCTTCCAGGTGGTTTGCAGCTCTCAATCTGATTCTCTATGGTATTTTACATTTCTCTACAGTCTGGCTCCTCAGTTCACCTCATTTTTAGGGTTTCATGGTCATTCTCATGTGGTGTTCTAGCCTCCATGTCATCCTGCTTACAGGCCTTCTTAGCTTATAGAAAATCACACCCAGTGTGTCCATTTGTTACATGGTCACCAGAGTATGTCCTAGAGTCTTTACTTAGAACAATCTCTTCACCTTCCCACCCCCTCCCCCAAACATGCACACTCATTGACCTTTTCCATGACTCTGCTAGTAGTATTACAGCCAATTCACCCTATAACCAAAGCTCCCCCTTAGAGGTGGGGGAATTCTTCAAAGCTCCTTTTTTGGAGCCAGTCTTAAAGATCCTGCTATATCCATGATACAAGCAATCCCAACAAAGCATCTCCCTCTGGGTTTTTCCCTTACTCTAAAGTCTCTCAGGTTCACTTCACAAAAGTTACCTCAACCTTCAAAAGCATTCCATTTTCCTTCTAGTTGGTTTTTGGTGCTCATATACCCCTTTGTACCAACTGTTTAGGCTCCTTTCTCTTTCAAACCTTTGCAGAGTCCCTTGGAATATTTCCCAGTAATGGAGAAGCTGGGGAGCCATATGATTCTGGGTCATTTCCTGGGATATCTGGTTTAGGGTAATGCACAGAGAAATCCAGACACAATTCCTGCTTCATGCACATGTAGCATTCTTCACAAAGACTAAGAAAATCTCTTCCACTTTTAATACTTGAGCTTCTAGGCTTAGCATAAAAAAATAAGGCCTCTGAGAATCTTTACTTCTAAAATATAAATTTGTTTTATTCAACTGAACTCCCTTTAATTTAATAATATACACTTGTGATTTAACCTTGTTAAAGGAACTGGTCAACTAAGAAAGATATTACAAAAGTACCTGAAAGGGTTATAAGATTAGAAATTTTCTGTTTCTACTCATAAATGATCTATAGCCCATGAAAGCTCAAATTATATTTAAGTTTACACAATCTCTCTCTCAGGAGTAACCTACATCAAATCAGTATTCAATACTAGTTATATGGTACACAAAACAGTATATCCTTCTCTGGTGTAATTGTGGGATGTGAAGCAAGATAAACAAGGAAGTGCAAAAAGAACAAGGTAGAAGAGAAAATGAATCCATAGACACTCATTTGGTGAGTAATAAAATTGCAAACGAAACTAGGTCCCTAAAAGACATAACATCTAGAATTATGTGCTGCTAACAAATGAAAATGAACCAAACTTAAGGCTGCCAGCTAATACTTTTTTATTGGCGATGAGTTGGTTTTTAATGTTTGTTTTTCTTCATATGCAACTACAGTATCATAGGATTTGGATTTTTTCCCTCCCATTCCTCTTCTGCCTTCAAAGTATCATCTCTACTCATGGTTTATGGAAGAAAATTTCCCCCTTCTCTTGTCATCATATATCACAGTTTTTTGGTGCAAAAGATGCACACGCAAGCAGGCCTTACTCTAAGACAGCTTTCATAGGGTACAAATCCTATTCTCACTGAAGGCCAAAGCTTTTACTTTGAAGGTGACTATTTAGACCTCATTCACCATTTGCACCCTTGGATTTTTGTTCTTCTCATTTCTTTTTTAACCAAAGTTAAAGTTCTTCAAATTGGACTTAAATGTCTTGTTAGATTCTTTCTTCTATATATCTTGAACCCAGTATGTTTCTTACTTCAATTAGCCATTCCTTTTAAAGCCATCCCACTCTGGAATCAGTCCTTCTCTTAGAACCAGTTCAGCCCAGCCAAGCTACAGAGAATTAGGTTATCACATTCACCTAAAGATTAATTTCAAAGATGACTGAATTTTCCAGTAATCTGTGATGTACAGAGTCCAAGGGACTGCCAAAATATCCCTGGGAAATTCTTCACTGTTTAGTGATATGTTATGGGAATTCAGAAGAAGGAAGATTTTTTTTGACTGATCATGGAGAAGGTAACATTTGGCTGGGCCTTGAAGGATAGCCATATAATTTCAACAAGGCTAGACTTAAGAAAATCATTTCAGGAATATGGAATAGCACCACAAAAAGTCTGAGGTGGAAAAGTACAGTACATACTCAGGACATAATGAGTAGTCCATGTTGGTAAAGCTGGAAAGATAAGTATGGAGGGTCTTGAATGCCAATCACATAGTAAGAAATATAAGGCTTTTGAGCATTGGAGGTAACAAAACAAAAACAAAACAAAACAAAACTTCAACAATCACTCTTATAGTATTTTAAAGTATACAAATCAATTTCCTCTTTAAAACTTTTTTTATTTTCAAAACATGCACGGAAAATTTGTCAACATTGATCCTTGCATAGGATTGTGTTTTGGATTTTCCCCTCCTTCCCCCAACCCCTTCCCTAGATGGCAAGTAATTCAATATATGCTAAACATGTTAAAATATATGTTAAATCTAATATGTGTAAGCATATTTATAAAATTCTCTTGTTTCACAAAAAAAATCAGATAAAAAAGGAAAGTAAATGAGTAAGAAAACAAAATGGAAGCAAACAACAAAAAGAGTGAGAATGTTATATTGTGATCCACATTCAGTTCCTATAAGTCCTCTCTCGTGGTGTAGATGGCTCTCTTCATCACAAGATCATTGGAACTAGCATCAGTCATCTCCTTGTTGGAAAGAGTCATGTTCATCAGAATTGATCATCATATAATTTTGTTGCTGTGTATAATGATCTCCTGGTTCTGCTCATTTCACTCAGCATCCATTCATGTAAGTCTCTCCAGGCCTCTCTAAAATCATGCTCCTGATCATTTCTTGAAGAACAATAATAGTCCATAACATTCATATTCCATAACTTATTCAGCTCTTCCCAAACTGATGGGCATCCACTCAGTTTCCAGTTTCTTGCCACTATGAAAAGGGCTGCCACAAACATTTTTGCACATGTGGGGTCCTTTCCTTCATTTAAGATCTCTTAGGGATATAGGCCCAATAGAAACACTTTGTTATGGAATTAGTTTCACAATCATTTTTATACTGTCAATGTTTTTGGTTTAAACTTCATTTACCTATTTTTCCAGTTTTAGTTCCTAAATTGAGATTTTGTGACAAGACCAGACTCTGCTTACTGTGGTATTTTTAGATCTACTTGGTCTCAGCCTAGGTTACCAGGTCTCATCTGATATCTGATACCCGTTCTGATGTTTCAGGTATTAGTGAGTATTTAGACTGTTAGTAAATTGAGAACCCCTGGGCCAGGACCATCCAGTTCCAAGCAGTCAGTACCATGCTATCTCCCACACTGTACCATGAGACTTCCAGCATTCCTACTTTAGGTCTTTCTAAGTATTTTAGGCCTTTCTCAAGGGAGCCCTCTCTTCTTACTGCCTCTGCACAGAAGGACACAATGTATTATCTCTGCACAGAAGGACACAATGTGTTATCAGCTACAATACTTTGTCAACCTTAAAATGCTATATAAATGTTAGCTATTAATATTATTATTACTCTTTCAAAATTTGTAATAATTTGGACAGAATCTAAGCAAAGTTTACCGCTATTTAGCAAATCTATTGTTCTTAATAATATAAACAAGTATGCAGAAGGAAATGAGCAAAATCCTTAAGAGAAGATATTGTTTTTGAGAACCGTCAACACTTTAGAAATAACTCTCTATAGAAAAATCATTTATATTCTAATTATAAATCCTTCTTACTAAGACATTCCTCAAAATCTCCTGGGGCTTTCTACTAGTCTGAGTTACTGTGGTTAATTGAAAATAAAAAATACATTTCCTTAAAAATATTTTATAAATCAGACTTTTGACTAATTTAGAATGGTCCACCCCAATTAGTCCAATATTACTGAGTTTTACTATATATAAACACAATCTCATAATCCTTCTCCTAGGAAATTAAGGGATATAGCTAATGTATTTATAAATCACTCAGCCCATTTAAAAAAAAAGGATTAAAAAAAAACACCCAAGAGACAACAAATAAGTAACAGAGACTAAAATTTCCAAAAGTCAAGAAATTAAATAATAGATTATGGTACTGAAAGAAATGTATATTCTGATTTTACATCCTGGACTTCTCTATCAAGTGGAATACAATCAGCTCTTTATGGACAAGGGTTTCATAAAATATTCCAGGGTGCCCTCCAGCCAAGAATCCTTATGTTAATTTGTCACTTCTGTTGTCCCCACAGCCAAAGGGGGTGATTCCTCTATGTTACATAGTACATACATCTGGAGCTCAAAAAAGAAGAAAGGCCAGTGATCAGATCTTGGAAATCATCTTCATAGATGTCACATTTCAACGCCTGGTAGAACATGGGAGGGCAAAGAAAGCTGATATGACAACTCAAGACAAAGCTTTAGAGAACACTGAGGTAAGAGTAGAAAATAAAGAACCATCGAAGAACAAAGAGGTGAGGTGAAGAAGATGGTAGGAGACATGAGTAAACATACTCCTGAGAAGTGGAAGATCCTAGCTGCAGTGAAACCATGGAGGAAAATATCTAGAAAGGACTCCTGGATTGGAAGGTATATTGGTAATGATAGCATCAGGAGGATGTATCTGTATTTTACAGTTTAGTCCTTTTGAAATTGTTCCACATCAAACAGACCCTGTAGCATTTTAGGTGTGTCTACATATTCTACTTCATTGAAGTACAGCTTGTCACCTTCTTGTATGTGAGATTTTGGGATGGATTTCCAAAATAACCAGGCACATAAAACATGTTTTCTTCTCTCTGCCCTCCAGATCCCATATTTTAAATATTTCTTGACAAACAATGGTTGAAAGGCACTTTAAACTAAGAAGGTTTGCACAAGCTCGCTCATTTTGACAAATACATTTTCTAATTCTAAGGGAGCATAGCAGTGGTCTTAAATGACTGCTACCACTATTTTTATGGTGGAAACTTGGGGCTTCTGACAAGCCAAAGAGGAGGTGCTCCCAGGGAGACCTTTGTCTTTCTCCTTCACTGTTGGAGAATTCTAATGAACACCCCATTTTGACACTGATAAATGGGGAAGTTCCTATGTCAGAGCATTTCAAGCTTGTACAAACCTTGGAAATCATCTAATCCAATACCATTCTTTGAAAAACAAGGAAACTGAGACGTGAAGTCAGAAAAGGACTTGCTCAAAAATCAAAAAGCTAGGAAATAGCAAGGATGGGACTTAAACCCATCCTTGTCCTCTGACTACATATTTGATCTGGTTTGTGTGGTTATCACCAGACACAACAGGTGAGCACACATCTCCCATGTTCGTAATGTTGCACCGAACTTTCAAACCAAGACATGCTACCCTAAAACTGAACGCTGAAGCAAATGTCAACAGTTCCAAAGCAAAAAAGGAAAAAGTGTCTCTAATATTTGTAAAATAGCCCAGGTGTTAGACAAAGAAAAGTACTGAGGATGAGATCTTATTGCTTCAGTGATTATAAAACTCCAGCTGCAAATGCTGGTGCCAGGGGGCCATAGGTATTAAGTTCTACTGTTGCCAATCATCTGATCATCTTCTTGATTAGAACCTCAATTTCTGTGAGACTATAAGACTGAGAATTCTAAAATCAATCTCTCTCTCTCTCTCTCTCTCTCTCTCTCTCTCTCTCTCTCTCTCTCTCTCACACACACACACACACACACACACACACACACTCCTTCCTCTACTTCAACTGTTGGCAGCTCATCAGAACCTTCTCAAATCATGGCCAACAGATGTTTATAATGTTCTTATGTCAGTGTATGGCAAGACAGCTGAGCATATGTTCCCCATGTTCCCAATGGCACCCAAAATTAAAACCAAGTGAAGTCCCCTGCTCTGGAAGAAGCTGTCATATCATGTGCCCCATAAAATATAAGTAGCTTGTAGAACAAATCAACACAACAACCAACCAGTCACATATTCTCTTCCCTTTGGCTACTTCATGAAGTTAACATTTTACCAACAGCTGAGAAAGACAAAGGCAAAAATGAAAACCAATTCTTGACGATGATAATAACAATTTTCCTTTAGCATTTTCATTTTCCAAAGTACTTTCCTCACAAGCACCATGTGAGGAGGCCAGACCACTAATTTGTAGACAGCAGGCTGCAGAAAGTTGCGGCTGCTCTTGCCAGAAATGAGAGACGCGGGAGCCAAAGTTGCTACAGTCTTGGTCACATGGCCCTGACGCCAGACAGCTGGGCTGGACTACTTCAAACAACGCCCACTCTAGGGGTCTACTACCTGCTGCTGGTGGGTATAAAAGGGAACTGCGCTACCAAACATGTAGCCAAAGCACACAGGCTGAAGCTAAGCAAAATCAGCACCTCACTACCACTCATGAATATTTTATCCTTATGAGTTTCTTGCCAGTTGGTAATTAGTACAATCTGAATATACTTTGATGAATTCTGACTGAAAACAAATGTGAAATTTATGAAGCTAAATATTCCTGGTCCTTGAAATTCCAGTTTTACATGCCATTTCAGAGTCATAAAATTTAAGTATGTAGAAAACAGTAACGTCAAATAACACATACACATAGACAAACACAAAAACTCTGCATATGCATTTCCCTGTTCCTAACTCTAATGGCTTAGAAAGAAAAAAAATTCACTTAGAGGAACCAGCAAAATAATCTTTTTTTATAGATTTTTGTTGACAAAACATATGCATGGGTAATTTTTCAACAGTGACCCTTGCAAAACCTTTTGTTCTAATTTTTCCCCTCCTTCCCTTCACCCCCTCCCCTAGATGGCAAGTAGTCCCATACATGTTAAATATGTTCAAGTATATGTTAAATACAATATATGTATACATATTTATACAGTTATCTCAGCAAAATAATCTTGCAGCCACAGTTGGAGCGAATATTTGCTCAAAGAGTGAGGAGAACTGCAACTGCTGCTCTGAGAGGGAATCGAACTATCTGTTGACTCCTACAAGTGTACAAAATGAAAGATGCTCTGAGATTCTGAAGAGTTCACCATCTATGGGAAATAAATCCATCCAGAATAAAGCTCCCTAAATCCAAATAGGCAACACATCTTAGCCCAAATGACACCAACTGCAATTACTTGCACTTTAGGGAGATATTATCATTTTAGCTAATTAAGTCAAAATGCCAACAAAGAAAAAGGAAATTGAACTTCTTCAGGAAGATTTTGAGGACCCCTGGGGAGAAGCTTTCAAAAATGAAATGTAGTAACCATTTCAGTTTCAAAAGTCTCTCCATTTCCAAGGACCAAAAATTCACTTGAAATGAGGTCATATTCACCTTGGAGGCCCCCACAACCACCAAAAAAGGCACAGAAGTACCAGTTTTCTTTCACCAAAAGTCTGTGAAGGACCTTAAATGCCATATAAGCATTGGCTAATGAAATAATAAATGTTAAGCCTAGAGAAGAGAAGACTTGGACAAGGAGTGGAGGAAGGCATGATAGTTTTTTACTGAAGAGGCATTAGATTTGTACTTGGTCTCAGGTAACAAAATAAAAAGGAGTGAGTGGGAGCTAAAGAAAAAAAAAAGAGAGGTATAAGTTCGATTTAAGTAAGGACTTCTAATAATTAGATCTGCCCCAAAGGAGAATGGACATCCTTCAGCTGACAGGGAGCTTCCCTTCTCTGAAGTTCTGCCTAGCTTCAAGCAAAAGCCATATGCCCACTTTTGTGTTACATTGTACAGCAGTGACATCAAATGCAAATAAAAATGGAGGTTACATGTCCAGGGTTTCTTATGTTTTTCCCACTCATGGCCTTTTTTTGCCTGGAAATGTGTACATGATTACTGTGTATACAACTATATCAAAGCAAAGCAAACATTTACTGAAAATAAATCATAATTTTGAGACCCCCACATTCAAATTACATGACCCCATATGAGGTTATGACACACAGTTTACAAAGCTCTGCACCAATCCATATATAGGGATCACAATGAACTGCACATTGTTTTAGTTTCAAAATGTAATTTTAACTATGTTTTAGTATATTTTATCACTTCCCAATTATAGTTTAATCTCATTCAAGCAGCACATGGCTGAGAGACATGTGTTTGATACCTCTGCTATAAAGAGATTTCCTCTTTAGGTAGAGGTTGGACATGAAGACCTCTCTCTAACATTGACAATCTCTGACTCCATTTCAAGAAAATGTATTTATCACTTTTCACAACAAAGAATTTTGAGATGAATATACATTATATTTTAATGTATTTGTTTCAGGGCTGAAATGAAAGCATTTTAGTATGATGTAAATTGAATCATACATCTGAGATTTGAAAAATCAAGGATTTCAAAATCAGAGTTAAGGTAGTTTAGGACCACGTGAGCATATGGGCTTCGAGTTGTTCTCCTAATAGTGGTGATGGAATTTTCCAAATACATCTATCTACACACTCTTGGCTGCACCCCTTACTAATGGCCAGCTTAATTGGCTGGCTGACAGAGGGATTCAGTCAATGATCATGAAGAACACTGAAATTATCTAGCCCTTTTAGGGCCTGCCTTGTTTTCTTGGTGGCATTTCCACTATACTCATCAAACGAGTATTCCATAACAGGTACTACTTATTCACACTAATTTACATTTGGTTAATTTCAGCTAAGCTCTTTTTAACTAACTGAAAAAAATTTGAAAGATACTCAGGAATGGGAGGGGGAGAGCAAATATAACTAAGAAAAACTTAGAGGTCCATAGAAACCACAAAATTCATAGTGATTTACAATATTTGAAAATGTGAGTTCAAATTGTCCTTAAAAAATAAGAAACATCCAGTGCTTCCCATCACAGATCTATCTGGTTGATGCTGTTTTAATAATAAAACAGCATCAAATGAGCTCCTGACTCAGACCTGGGCTTGAGATTTCACTCCCTAGACCAACCCCACACTGAGTATTCCAGAGATAGGAACTGAGTCTCCAGGGGAAGGTGCTGGCACTTCTCCTCTGTGCCACCCTCTGCCAGGCAATTAGTACCACAGCTTGTAACAGCAGTTTGACAAAGGCACTGTGGGCACTATTCCTGCCAGCTGGAGGTGGGACACAACACAACTACTGTGATAGGGAGGAGATATTGGGGCTATGCCAAGAATGGAAAGTCAGCTGAGAGAATACATTTGTTCCAACATAAGACAACCAGAGTACTCACGATTTTGACAGCAAGCAAGAAAGCAACCTATTGTGCACAAAGAGAGAATGTGCAGGTAGTACATTATGAGTTCCTGGATTCCAGCTGTTAGCATTTCATCATTGTTGCCAATCTGCCATTACCTAACAAGTTTACTACTTTGGGTGCTCGCAGGTATCTGGAGAGAATAAAATGGAGGCTTTTATTATGCCCAAAAGAGCTTTCGAAGGAAGCTACTAATTGCTGACCCAAAGTAACTGAACAAACACGCCTCTTCTTGCGAGGAAAAACAAAATGCCTGCTACAGAGAAACAAAAATTCCTTTATGAGTCTCTTTGGCAGTTGGCCAAAGCAGATCGCCATAGGACTTGGCCAAAAGAACAATTAACAAGAATTCTATAGGACTGGTATCTGTGGGCCATGATTCCAGGAAGCATAGAAAGCAAGGAGAATTTGGCAGTGATGGACATACCATGCAATATTTGCATATATGCTTTATTCAAATAACTTCTATAAGTACAGAATGAAGGTCAAAGTAAAGGTTAAAGAATGTTCCACCACTCTTCAAGTTATCAAGGAGAATGAAAGGCTCTGTGTTGGGGGGGGAGGAGCGGGGGGGGGGGGCGGCGGAGAAAGGGGAGGAAGAGGAGCAGGAGGAGAGTATTTATCAAGTATCTATTTTGTACCAGACATTGTGCTGAGTTTGTAAGTTTGATCTCATTTGATCCTCACAAAACCCTGAAAAATCAATATTATTATTATCCCAATTTTACATTGAGAGAAACCAAGACAGAGAGCACTTAAGTGACTTTCTCAGGGTCACAAAGCTAATATTTGTTATAAGATATGAATGCAGGTCTTTCAAACACATTTGAAAAAAAGAGACATATACAGAGTAAAATTAAAAGGCTGAAACAATTTATTATGCTTTATCTGAAGGGAAACATTTAGTTTCCCAAGTGGGAGAGCAGTCAAATTCCTAGAGAAGATTTTAAGACAGTTACAGGAAGAAACAGACAGCAAAACTATACTAGTGGGAGACCTAAAAGTTCCCCTCTCAGAATCAGACAAATCTCAGCACAAAAAAAGAAAGAAATTAGAGAGGTTAATATAATCCTAAAAACCCTAGATATGATAGACCTCTGGAGAAAACTGAATAGGAACAGAAAGAAATAAACCTCTTTTTTTTTTAAACTAGTACATGGCACCTACACAAAAACTGACTATGCATTATGGCATAATAACTTGACAATTAAATGAAGAAAGGCAGAAATTGTAAATGCTCCTTTTCAGACCATAATGTAATAAAAATTATATTCAATAAAGAAGCAAGGAAAGATAGACTAAAAAGCAATTGGAATTTAAATATTTTAATTCTAAAAAATGGGTGGGTCAAACAACATTGATACAATCCATAATTTCATCCAAGAGAATGACAACAATGAGAACACATACCAAAACCTTTGGGATGCAGGCAGAGAAGTTCTTAGGGGAAATTTTATATCTCTAAATGACTACATTAATAAAATGGAGAAAGAGAAGATCAATGCATTGAGCATGCAACTAAAAAAGCTAGAAAAAGAACAAATTAAACCCCACCAATTAAATACAAAATCAGAAATTTTAAAAATGAAAGGACAGAATAATAAAATTGAAAGTAAAAAAAAAAAACCACTAAACTAATAAATAAAACAGAGTTGGTTAAGAAAAAAACCAAATCATCAGCATCAAAAAATGAAAAGGGTGAACTTCTCACCAATGAAAAAGAAATGAAAGCAATACTTAGGAGCTATTTTTTGAACTAAACAGGCAAAAATTCCAACAATGTAACCAAAATGGATAAATATTTACAAAAATCTGAATTGCCCAGATTAAAAGAAGAAGAAATAAATTACTTAAATAGTCCCACTTTAGAAAAAGAAATTGTACAAGCCATTTATGAACTCCCTAAGAAAAAATCTCCAGGACCAGAGGGATTCACAAGTGAATTCTACCAAACATTTAAAGAATAATTATTTCTCATACTATGTAAAATATTTGGAAAGACAGGTGAGGGAGTCCTGCCAAACTCCTTCTATGACACAAATAGGTACTGATACCTAAAGCAGGAAGCGTCAAAACAGAGAAAGAAAGTTACAGATCAATCTCCCTACTGAATATTGACGTAAAAATTTTAAATAAAATATTAGCAAAGGGATTACAGCAATTTATCAACAGAATAGTACACTAGGACCAAGTGAGATTTATACCAGGAATGCAGGTCTCATTCAATATCAGGAAAACTATTGCATCAATGACAAAACAGAAATAATATAATTTCAACAGATGTAGATAAAGCTTTTGACAAAATACAACACCCATTCTTATTAAAAACATTAGAGAGCATAAGGATAAAGGGAGTTTTTCGCAAAATAATCAGCAGTATCTAGCTAAAACCAACAGCAAGCTTTATTTGTAATAGACAGACATGTTCCGAATAAGATCAGGGTGAAACAAGGATGTCCATTATCACCACTATTATTCAACATTGTTGAATAGAAATGTTGGCGTTAGCAATAAGCATAAGAATAGGCAGTGAGGAAATAAAACTATCACTCTTTGAAGATGATATGAGGGTATACTTAGAGAATCCTAGAAAATCATCCAAAAACCTCCTGGAAACAATTATCAGCTTTAGCAGAGTTACAGGATATAAAATAAACCCACACAAATCATCAGGATTTCTATGTTACTGACAAAGCCTATCATCAAGAGATAAAAAGAGAAATTTCACTGTAGACGAAATAAAATATTTGGGGATCAACCTTCCAAGACAAACCCATGAATTACATAAACACAATTACAAAGCATTTGTCACACCAAGTCAGATCTAAAACAACTGGAAAAATATCAATTGCTCATGTATATACTGAGCTAAATTGGTCTACTTGTTCAGTGCCAAAGCAATCAAACTTCAAAAAATTATTTTATAGAACCAAGAAATAATAATAACAAAATTCATCTGGAAGAACAAAAGGTGGAGAATATCAAGGGAATTAAAGAAAAAAGAATACAAAGAATGGTGGCTTAGCAGCACCAAGCCTAAAACTATATATTACAAAGCAGCAGTCGTCAAAACCATTTTGTACTACCTAAGAAACAGAGTGGTGAATTAGTGGAATAGAATAGATACACACAGCAGAAAAATCGAGGCTTATATAATCTGGTATTTAATAAATTCTCAAACTCCAGCTTCTGGAATAAGAACTCACTATCTGACAAAAATGGCTAGGAAAACTGGAAAATAATATATCAGATACTTGGCATAGACCTACATCTCATAATCCATACCAAAATAAGGTCAAAATGGGTATGTTATTTGGGCATAAAGGATGATTCCATAAACAAATTAGGAAAGCAAGGGATAATTTACCTTTCAGGACTTTGGAGAAGGGAGGAATTTATGACTAAAGAACAACTAGAGAACAGCATAAAAGGCAAAATGTAATCTTTGATTACATTAAATCAAAAAGGTTTTGCACAGAAGAAAGCAACAATAAAAACATTAAAAGGGAAGTACAATGCTGGGGGGGGGGGAAGTGTTTGTGATAAAAGTCTCATTTCTAAAAATATATAAAGAACTATGCCAACTTTGTAAGAATACAAGTCATTCCCCAACAGATATATGGTCAAAGGATATGCATAGACAATTTTCAGATGAAGAAACTAAAGCCATCTATAGTCATATGATGCAAATTATTTTTTTTATTTAATAGCCTTTTATTTACAGGATATATGCATGGGTAACTTTACAGCATTAACAATTGCCAAACCTCTTGTTCCAATTTTTCACCTCTTACCCCCACCCCCTCCCCCAGATGGCAGGATGACCAGTAGATGTTAAGTACATTAAAATATAAATTAGATACACAATAAGTATACCATATGATGCAAATTAAAACAACTCCAAGATAACACTTCACACCTCTCAGATTGGCTAAGATGACAGGAAAAGATAATGATAAATGTTGGGAAATGGGGAAATCTGGGACACTAACGCTTGTTGGTGGAGTTGTGAAATGATCCAACCATTCTGGAGAACAATTTGGAACGATGCCCAAAGGGCTATCAAACTGTGCATATCCTATGATGCAGCGGTGCCATTACTGGGTCTGTATCACAAGGATATCATAAAAAAGGGAAAAGGAAAAATGTTTGTAGCAACTCTTTTTGTGGTAGCAAAGAACTGGAAAATGACAAGATGCCCATAAACTGGGGAGTGGCTGAATAAAATGTGGTATATGAAGATAAAGGAATATTTTTGTTCTATAAAAATGATGAACAAGCTGAGTTCAGAAAGGCTTGAAAAGATTTACACAAACTGATGCTGAGAAAAACAAGAAGAGCCAGGAATACATTAAACACAGTAACAACAAGAATATGCGATGATCAATTATGAAAGACTTGGCTCTTCTCAGTGATTCAATGATCCAAGGCCCAATACACTTTGGACAGAAAATGCCATGTGCATCCAGAAAAGTAATTATGGAGACTGAATGTAAATCAGCACAAGCTATCTTCATTTCTTTTTTCTGTTTTTTTCCTTATTCATGGTTTTTCTCTTTTGCTCTGATTTTTCTCTCCCAACATGATTCATAAAGCAAACGTGTTAAAAATAAATATTTTTTTTAAAAAAATAAATCTGGTCTTCCTCACCCCAAGCTTAGCACTCTATTAGAAAAAGGAGGAGGATATAAAGTACCTGATTTGTGTTAGAAGGTTGAAGGTTTGAAGAATGGAAATGGATGGATGGAAAGTAAGAGCAATATAAACTTCTTCCTTAATGATTTCAGTAAGGTTAGAATATGGCAGACCCTATGAAGAGAAAGCAGTTCCTTGTACTTTTGGAAAAGATGCTGTGAGTGCATAGGTGCTACCAGGTAAGAGATCATCTAATATGGGTTAGAACAAGAGATTCACGGTAGATGATTGATTAGTGACTGCCTAATAGGAGTTCGAAGCAACTGTTTGTTGAAATTAAACAAGCAATAGAGAGGTTTGCTATCTTCTCACGCATGTTTCCAGGATATGATAGAGAGCCTTCTCAGATTCCAAATTCAAGATATTTCCAGAGGGAATCTACAAAATTTTTCTAGGAGTAGTGAAATTCTAGGAAAGAAATTGAAGAGCTTAGGGTCATTATTACAGATTGAAGGCAAGGGCTTTAAGAAAAAAATGAAGACTTGGTAAGTGAATGGCTGTTTAAAAGATGATTCTTCAGAAAAATATATGGATTTCTGGAGCACAACTTAAAATAAAGGGAGGTTCATGATCTTAGTTGTGGATGGAATGTAACTGACAAGATGGAAAAAAACATACATTTTCCTCGAATCTTGCAAATATGATCAAGAGAAGGTTAAAATAAAAATGGAAGTGTCTGGGAGGGGCATTATACAAAGCATATGTATCAAGAATTATGTGATATGTGATTGTTAGAATAGCTGCAATATCATAAATAAGTAAATACAAATAAACATATATATATATATATGTATGTAGGTGTGAAGCAGAAGTTCTCATTAACTCATGGGAAAAAAGTTCAAGGAAGCTCCAAGTTATCAAATGTTACAAAAATATTACAGGATGAAACAGAGATGTTCTTTTTTTTATAAAGCTTTTTTATTTTCAAAACACATGCATAGACAGTTTTCAACATTCATCCTTGCAAAACCTTGCGTCCATTTTTTTCTCCCTTCCTTACACTCTCCCCCAGATGGCAAGCAATACAATATATGCTAAACAGGTGCAATTCTTCTAAACATATTTCTACAAATATCATGTAGCACAAGAAAATTCAGTCAAAAAGGGAAAAATGAGAAAGAAAAGAAAAAGCAAGCAAATAACAGAAAAGGTGAAAATACTATGTTGTTATTCATATTAAGTCCCCATAGTCCTCTCTCTAGATGCAGATGGCTCTCTCCATCACAAGACTATTGGAATTGACCTGGATGACGTCATTGTTGAAAAGAGCCAAGTCCATCACAATTGATCATTGTATAATCTTGTTATTGCCGTGTATGAGGATCTCCTGGTTCTGCTTATTTCACTTAGCATCAATTCATGTAAGCCCCTCCAGGCTTCTCTGAAATCATCCTGTTGGTCATTTATTACAGAACAATAATATTCCATGACAGTGATATATGACAATGTATTCAGCCATTCTCCAAATGATGGACATCTATTCAGCTTCCAGTTTCTAGCCAATACAAAAAGGACTGCAACAAACATTTTTGCATATGTGAGTCCCTTTCCCTCCTTTAAGATCTCTTTGGGAGATAAGCCCAGTAATAACACTGCTGGGTCAAAGGGGATGCACAGTTTGATAACATTTTGAACATAGTTCCAAATTGCTCTCCAGAATGATTGGATTCATCCACAGTTTTACAACAATGTATTAGTGTCCCAGTTTTCCCACATCTCCTCCATTATCCATCATTATCTTTTCCTGTCATCTTAGCCAATCAGAGAAATGTGTAGTGGTATCTCAGAGTTGTCTAAATTTGCATTTCTCTGATCAACAGTGATTTGGAGCACTTTTTCATGTGACTACATATAGTTTTAATTTCTTCATCTGAAAATTGTTCATATCCTTTGATCATTTATCAATTGGAGAATGGCTTGATGTCTTATAAATTAGAGTCAATTCTCTATATGTTTTGGAAATGAGACCTTTATCAGAACCTTTGAATGTAAAAATGTTTTCCAAGTTCATACTTTCCCTTCTAATCTTGTCTGCATTAGTTTTGTTTGTACAAAAACTTTTTAATTTAATATAATCAAAATTACCTATTTTGTGATCAATGATGATCTCTAATTGTTCTTTGTTCACAAATTCCTTTCCCCTCCACAGATCTCAGAGGTAAACTATCCTATCTTCTTCTAATTTGTTTATATTATCATTCTTTATATCTAGATCATGAACACATTTCAAACTTATCTTGGTATACAATGTTATGTTTTGGTAAATGCCTAGTTTCTGCCATAATAATTTCCAATGTTCCTAGCAGTTTTTGTCAAATAATGAATTTTTATCCCCAAAGCTGGGGTCTTTGGGTTTGTCAAACACTAGATTGCTATAGTTGTTGACTGTTTTGTTCTGTGAACCTAACCTATTCCACTGATCGACTAATCCATTTCAAATAGCTTTGATGACAGCTGCTTTATAATATAGTTTTAGATCTGGTACAGCTTGATCTTTTGTTCTTCTAAAATTCTAGATGAATTTTATTTGTTCTAGGTCAGTAAAATAGTTTCTTGAAAATCTGATTGGTACAGCACTAAATAAATACATTAGTTTAGGTAGTACTGTCATCTTTATTATATTCACTAGACCTATCCAAGAGCACCTGATATTTTTCCAATTGTTTAGATCTGACTTTATTTGTGTGGAAAGTGTTTTGTAGTTTTGCTCATATAGTTCCTGACTTTCCTTTGGCAGCTAGATTCCCAAATATTTTATACTATCAGCTGTTATTTTAAGTGGGATTTCTCTTTGTACCTTGTGGTGTTCTTTGTCCAAAACACAGCCAGGTGATTAAAAAGTTCAGATCTTTTAT
Source organism: Sarcophilus harrisii (assembly GCF_902635505.1). NCBI lineage: Eukaryota > Metazoa > Chordata > Mammalia > Dasyuromorphia > Dasyuridae > Sarcophilus > Sarcophilus harrisii. The sequence continues at coordinate 31,267,263 of NC_045432.1, forward strand.
TGTGTCCTTCAATATAGCCCATTAGCTCAGGCCTATCTCTCCGCTTGGTTCTAAGAGCTCCGCCCGAATGTCCCCAAATCCAAAAGTTTGTCCTTCCAACTGCAGCCAGCACCAAGGTGAAAGATGCAATCTCTCTTGCCTTGAAGATAGGGCTTGTGGGCTTCCTCCCAGAGTGCTCCTCTCCGACCCCAGTCAATGTTACCAAGAAAAACTCTATCCAAAGCTCTAAGAGCTTCCTTTATATATATGATCTCTCAAAGGTTAACTCCTCCTTCTGGAGAGAGAGGGATTCTGGGTTATCTCCCAGAGTGCTCTCTGGCCCTAAGGGAGGTGTGAATTCAGATATCTCATACTAAGCCATACTTAGCCCTGAAATTTCCCAAACGTGTGAACTTCATTGAGCACTTAGATACTTATGAGCTCTCTAAAGGTGTGAACACAAGCATCGTTTCTATCAGTTGTATTTAGTACCTTGTTTCAAGTTCTGGCCCAAAATATCTCCTTCTAAGATCAAATCAATCATATTGAACCATGCCAAATTAGATAATTATTGTCTCTATCAACTCCAATGGCTTAACAGTTTGTAAAGATTCCAACAGTACCTCTTGCTGCTAGATTTTGTTAGTGACGTATAAAAATGTTGATGATTTATGTGGATTTATTTTGTATCCTGCAACTTTATTAAAGTTGTGGATTATATCTAATAGCTTTTTAGTAGAATCTCTGGGGTTCTTTAAGTATACCATCATATCATCTGCAAAGAGTGATAATTTGATTTCCTCATTACCTACTCTAATTCCTTTAATTTTTTTTTCATCTTTTACTGCCGAAGCTAGCATTTCTAATACAATACTGAACAGCAGTGGTGATAGTGGGCAATCTTGTTTCACCCCTGATCTTACTGGGAATGGTTCCAGTTTATCCCCATTACATATGATGCTTACTGATGGTTTTAAGTAGATGCTACTGACTATTTTAAGGAAAAATCCATTTATTCCTAAACTCTCTAGTATTTTTAATAGGAATGGGTGTTGGATTTTATCAAATGCTTTTTCTACATCTATTGAGATAATCATATGGTTTTTGTTAATTTGGCTATTGATATAGTCAATTATGCTAATAGTTTGCCTAATATATAAATATATTTATTTTATATTTATATGGCATATTAACATTGACATTCATTATATTATTATATTTATTAAATATAAATATATAAATCCTGGTATAAATCCTACTTGCTCATGGTGTATTATCTGGGGGATGATTTGCTCTAATCTCTTTGTTAATATTTTATTTAGGACTTTTGCATTAATATTCATTAGGGAGATTCGTCCATAATTTCTTTCTCTGTTTTCATCCTACCTGGTTTAGATATCAGTACTATATCTGTATCATAAAAGGAATTGGGTAGGAGTCCTTCATTCCTTATTTTTTCAAATAGTTTTTATAGTATTGGAGTTAATTATTCTTTAAATGTTTGGTAGAATTCACATGTAAATCCATCTGGTCCTGAGAATTTTTTTCTTAAGGAGCTGATTAACAGCTTGTTCTATTTCTTTTTCTAAAATGGGACTATTAAAACAATTTACTTCTTTGTCTATTAATCTGTGCAATCTATATTTTTGTAGGTATTCCTCCATTTCCCTTAGGTTATCAAATTTATTGGCATGAAGTTGGGCAAAGTAACTTCTAATTATTGCTCTAATTTCCTCTTCATTGGTGGAAAGTTCTCCCTTTTCATTTTTGAGACTAACAGTTGGATTTGACTCTTTTCTTTTTCTAATCAAATTTACTAAAGGTTTACCTATTTTTGTTGGTTTTGTCATAAAATCAACTCAGTTTATTTATTAATACAATGGGTTTTTAATTTTCAATTTTATTAATCTCTTCTTTTATTTTTATAATTTCAAATTTGGTATTTGATTGGGGGGTTTAATTTGCTCTTTTTCTAGCTTTTTTAGTTGTAAACCCAATTCATTGATCTTCTCTTTCTCTATTTTATACAAGTAAGCATCTAGAGATATACAATTTCCCTTTATTACTGCCTTCGCTGCATCCTACAAATGTTGGTATGTTGTCTCATTGTTGTCATTCTCTTGGATGAAATTATTTATTGTGTCTATGATTTGCTGTTTCACCCATTCATTCTTTAGGATGAGATTATTTAGTTACCAATTACTTTTTGGTCTATTTTCTCCTGGCTTTTTATTGAATGTAATTTTTATGGCATCTTGATCTGGGGAAAAGTGCATTTATTATTTCTACCTTTCTGCATTTGATTTTGAGGTCTTTAGGTCCTAATACAGGGTCAATTTTTATATAGGTTCCGTGAACTGCTGAAAAGAAAGTGTACTCCTTTCTGTCACCATTCAATTTTCTCCAAAGATCTATAATACCTTACTTTTCTAGTATTCTATCTACCTCTTTAACTTCTTTCTAATTTATTTTGTAGTTTGATTTATCAAGTTCTGGGAAAGCAAGGTTGAGTTCTCCAACTATTATAGTTTTGCTATCTATTTTTTCTCGCAGCTCTCTTAACTTCTCCTTTAGGAATGTCCATGCCATACCATTTGGTGCATATATGTTTAGTACTGATATTGCTTCATTGTCTATGCTACCCTTTAGCAAGATATAGTTTCCTTCCTTATCTCTTTTAATTAGATCAATTTTTGTTTTTGCTTGATCTAAGATAAGGATGACTACCCCTGTTTTTGTTTTTTTTTACTTCATCTGAAGCATAATTCATTCTGCTCCAGAATTTTACCTTTGCTCTGTATGTATTACTCTGCTTATATGTGTTTCTTGTAAACAACATATTGTAGGATTCTGGCTTTTAATCCAGTCTGCTATCTGCTTCTGCTTTATGGGAGAGTTCACCCCACTCATATTTATGGTTAAAACTACTAATTCTGTATTTCCTGCCATCTTATTATCCCCATATTCTACTTTTCTCTTACCTTTTCCCCTTTCTATTCTCCCCAGTATTTAACTTATGGGTACCACTTGCCTCAAGCAGCCTTCTCCCTTTAGAATTCTTTCTCCTAGAGGAAAATCAAATTAGTAGTCTTAAAAATGAAAAAGGAGAACTTTGCACCAATGAAGAGGAAATTAAAGAAATAATAAGGGGTTACTTTGCTCAACTTTACGCCAATAAATTTGATAACCTAAGAGAAATGGATGACTACCTCCAAAAATATAGGCTTCCCAGATTATCAGAGGAGGAAGTAAATTGCTTAAATAGTCCCATTTCAGAAAAAGAAATAGAACAGGCTATTAATCAACTCCCTAAAAAAATCCCCAGGACCAGATGGATTTACATGTGAATTCTACCAAACATTCAAAGAGCAATTAGTCCCAATGCTTTGTAAACTATTTGAAAAAATAGGGAATGAAGGAGTCCTACCAAATTCCTTTTATGATACAGACATGGTACTGATACCTAAACCAGGTAGGTTCAAAATAGAGAAAGAAAATTATAGACCAATCTCCCTAATGAATATTGATGCTAAAATCTTAAATAAAATATTAGCAAAAAGACTACAGAAAATCATCCCCAGGATAATACACCATGATCAAGTAGGATTTATACCAGGAATGCAGGGCTGGTTCAATATTAGGAAAACTATCAATATAATTGGCCATGTTAATAACCAAATTAACAAAAACCATATGATCATCTCAATAGATGCAGAAAAAGCATTTGATAAAATCCAACATCCATTCCTATTAAAAACACTTGAGAGTATAGGAATAAATGGACTTTTCCTTAAAATAATCAGCAGCATCTATTTAAAACCATCAGTAAGCATCATATGTAATGGAGACAAACTGCAACCATTCCCAATAAGATCTGGAGTGAAACAAGGTTGCCCACTATCACCGTTACTATTTAATATTGTATTAGAAACGCTAGCTTTGGCAATAATAGCTGAGAAAGAGATTAAAGGAATAAGAATAGGCAATGAGGAAACCAAATTATCATTCTTTGCTGATGATATGATGGTATACTTAGAGAACCCCAAAGATTCTACTAAAAAGTTACTAGAAATAATACACAATGTTAGCAAAGTTGCTGGTTATAAAATAAACCCACGTAAGTCATCAGCATTCTTATATATCACTAACAAAATCCAACAGTCAGAGTTACAAAGAGAAATCATTTAAAGTAACTACTGACAGTATAAAATATTTAGCAATCTATCCATCAAGGAAAAATCAGAAACTTTATGAGCAAAACTACAAAACACTTTCCACACAAAATAAGTCTGATCTAACCAATTGGAAAAATATTAAATGCTCTTGGATTGGGCGAGCAAATATAATAAAGATGACAATACTCCCTAAACTAATCTATTTATTTAGCGCTATACCAATCAGACTTCCCAAAAACTATTTTGATGACCTAGAAAAAATAACAACAAAGTTCATATGGAAAAACAAAAGGTCAAGAATTTCAAGGGAATTAATGAAAAAAAAATCAAATGAAGGTAGCCTAGCTGTACCAGATCTAAAATTATATTATAAGGCAGTGGTTACTAAAACCATCTGGTATTGGCTAAGAAATAGACAAGTTGATCAATGGAATAGGTGAGGTTCAAAGGACAAAACAGCCAATTACTTTAATTATCTAGTGTTTGACAAACCCAAAGACCCCAGTTTTTGGGATAAGAATGCATTATTTGACAAAAATTGCTGGGAAAATTGGAAATTAGTATGGCAGAAACTAGGCATTGACCCACACTTAACACCATACACCAAGATAAGGTCAAAATGGGCTCATGATCTAGGTATAAAGAATGAGATTATAAATAAATTGGAAGAGCATAGGATAGTTTACCTCTCAGACCTGTGGAAGAGGAAGGAATTTATGACCAAAGAAGAACTAGCGATCACTATTGACTACAAAATAGAAAATTTTGATTGTATCAAATTGAAAAGTTTTTGTACAAACAAAACTAATGCAGGCAAGATTAGAAAGGAAACAATAAACTGGGAAAATATTTTTACAGTTGAAGGTTCTGATAAAGGCCTCATTTCCAAAATCTATAGAGAATTGACTCTACTTTATAAGAAATCAAGCCATTCTCCAATTGATAAATGGTCAAAGGATATGAACAGACAATTTTCAGATGATGAAATTAAAACTATTACCACTCATATGAAAGAGTGTTCCAAATCACTATTGATCCGAGAAATGCAAATTAAGATAACTCTGAGATAGCACTACACACCTGTCAGATTGGCTAGAATGACAGGGAAAGATAATGCGGAATGTTGGAGGGGATGTGGGAAAACAGGGACACTGATACATTGTTGCTGGAATTGTGAACACATCCAGCCACTCTGGAGAGCAATTTGGAACTATGTTCAAAAAGTTATCAAACTGTGCCTACCCTTTGATCCAGCAGTGTTTCTACTGGGCTTATACCCCAAAGAGATACTAAAGAAGGGAAAGGGACCTGTATATGCAAAATGTTTGTGGCAGCCCTGTTTGTAGTGGCTAGAAGCTGGAAAATGAATGGATGCCCATCAATTGGAGAATGGTTGAGTAAATTGTGGGATATGAATGTTATGGAATATTATTGTTCTGTAAGAAATGACCAGCAAGATGAATACAGAGAGGCTTGGAAAGACTTACATAAACTGATGCTGAGTGAAATGAGCAGAACCAGGAGATCATTTTATACCTCAACAACGATACTGTATGAATATGTATTCTGATGGAAGTGGATTCCTTCAACAAAGAAAAGATCTAGCTCAGTTTCAATTGATCAAGGATGGACAGAAGCAGCTACACCCAAAGAAAGAACACTGGGAAATGGGCAAGCAGTTTACTTGCATTTTTGTTCTTCTTCCCGGGTTATTGATACCTTCTAAATCCAAACTGTTCAGTTCTGCACACATATATTGTATCTAAGATTTATTGTAACTTATTTAACATGTATAGGACTGCTTGCCATCTGGGGGAGGGGGTGCAGGGAGGGAGGGGAAAAATCTGAACAGAAGTGAGTGCAAGGGATAATGTTGTAAAAAATTACCCTGGCATGGGTTCTGTCTATAAAACGTTACTAAATAAATAAATAATCATTGGGAAAAAAAGAATTATTTCTCCTTTAGATCCCTCTCCCTTTCTTATACCTTTCCCTTACTATTCTTTCCTTCTATTTAGCCTACCCCTTTTCTTTTTGTCTTTCCCCTCTCCCTTTCTGCCTTTCCTCTCCCCTTTTCAATAAGGTGAGAAAAGATTCTCTGTAAATCAAATATGTCTAATATTTTTTCTTTGAGCTAAAACTGATCAGAGTAAGATGCACATAATTTTCATACCTCTCCCTTCTTTCCCTCAAATATAATAGGTTTCCTTTTCCTCTTCTTGAGATGTAATTTCCTTCATTTTACCTCCACTTTTCCCTTTTTCTGGTACAATCCCCTTTCCACCTCTAGTTCCTTTTTTATATCATAACAGTAAAATCAAATTATACATGCACTCTCTATGTATACCTATAATAGAAATAGTTCTCAAGAGTTCTTTTTACCTTTTTATGCTTCTCTTAAGTCCTATATTTGGAGGGGAAATTTTTTGTTTGTCTCTGATCTTTTCATCAGAAATAAATGGAATTCACCTAAACAACACTGGAGTGTATAGGAATAAATGGAGTTTTCCTTAAAATGATCAGTAGCATCTATTTAAAACTATCAGCAAGCATCATATGTATTGGGGATAAATTAGAATAATTCCCAGTAAGATCAGGGGTGAAGTAAGGTTGCCACCTATCACCATTACTATTTAATATTGTATTAGAAATGTTAGCATTAGCAAAAAGAGAAGAAATAATGTTAGCTTTAGCAAGAAGAGAAGAAAACAATGTAAGGTAAGAAGGCCAAGTTGATTTCACAGGCATCACTCAGTGATGAGTCCAAAAAATCTTGGTAGGCTACAACACAGGGGAGAGTCTAATAACATGAAATTTGATATAAACAGATGAAAAATACTTCTTATGGGTTCAAAACAAAATTCCACAATGACAATATGGAAAAAACTCATGTTTAGATATGTTTTTTTTAAATCTAGAGTTTTTAATAGAATATAAAATCAATATGATTCATTAATGAAATTGGTAAGGCAAAAAGTTGTTATTTACATTGAAGGGTATGGTGTCAAGGACTAGGAAGGTCAAAGTTGGACTTTATTTTAGCCTATGTTCAATTTTGGACACCAGCTTTTAGGATGCAGATAAAGTGAAGATCATTCAGAGTATGATGATGAAGGATCATGAACTCATTGAAAGAACCAGGGTTGTCTACCATGGAAAAAAGAAAACTTGGTGAAAAGAAATAGAGTGTGATGTCCATGTTAAAGTATCTGTAGTTTTGTCAGATGGAAAAAGTTATAATTACTTTACCCTAAAAAAGAGAAGTAAGAACAATGGGAGGGAATTGAAAATATTTGGATTTGGATTTAAGAGAAGATTTCTAACAATTAAGGCTACCCAAAGGTGAATTAGGATGCCTCAGAAAGTAGGAGGTGGCCCTTTACCAGAACTCTTCAATCAAAAGTTGGATGACCTCTCATCAGACATCACTGTATTCTATTATATCATGTTATAGAATATGATGTGAGATGATACATCATATTATACAGAAAAACTCTGGGATTACATGATTAATTGGTTCAGTCAAGCATGACACTGAATAAAATCCCAATGTTCTAGGGGAAAGTGCACAGGAATCGAAGGAGTGAAGTCAGTGAATTGGGGCATGAAGAACTGTGCTGATTGTGGAGGGGAAACCATGAGTGAATGGGCTACATGGCTAGAGAGGATTCTAGATTGCTGACATCCAGTTCCTCATGGAAAATAAGGCACAGGCCAGGGGCAGACACTGAAATGATATAGATTTAGTGGCCCACTGCTGTCAATTGCTTGTGTGACCTTTTAATTGTAACCTAAGTAGCCAAAGGCCTTTGTTTATGTAAGGTTTCTGGTAGGTTTCTGGGGCTGCAATCTTTCACATACCTCCTTATAGCCCTGTCGACTTTACAATACCACACCACTGTTCGATTTCGAGCTTTCAGTGAGAGAGACTGTAAATCTTTGGTTGCAGTCATCGATCCACAGAATTCCAGAGTTTCAAGATTTAAAAAAAAATCACCAAGATTTGCCAGTATATTTTCTTTTTCTATGACTTGCAGTCATATAATATTTTTAGAAGAAAGGCATAAACATATAGAATTTTATGTTTTACGGGTCATTGCAGGGATGTACAATTTGTTTCTAATATCTGAAGAAGAGAACGAAAAAGTCAGTGCTTTTCAATAATGTTTATCAGACTTATTTTATCTTCTATATGTATTTCTGTTTGGGGTATTCAGATATATATTTAATTATTTTCCAAAGGCTTTAATAAGCTATTGAGGAAAAAAAGTAAAAAAACCCATTGGATTCTTTTCTCATTGCCATAGCAAAACCTATATAGACTAGAGAAAGATTCCTTAGTTTTCCTTATAAGGAATTTCTATATTGAGGTTACTTAACAAAACCTTTGCAAGGCTCTATTGCGATTATTTTTAATTTTTATTTACTTCCTCACAACAAAAGAATTGTCTTCCTGAGATGAAGTTCTTCCTTCTTTTACTTTACAAATAACACATTTTCCCCTTCCAGGCTTTATACTTTTAGCTATACTGTATCTTTATAAGGATTAGTTCAGTTTGAGGAACTGCTTAACCAGGACCTGATTCTCACCAACCAGGAGGAATTGACTGATAGAAATGTCTAATAGGATTTCAAGATAAGCAAATAGCACTTATCTACTCCTTCCAGAAATTCAAAATCACAAGATCCACATTAACTACATCCCAAGGAACTGAAAAACATTGTTTAGCTACTATCAAAAATCTCTGAAAGATCACAGAAAATAGCCGAGGTGGTGGAGAAGATGGAGGTATTTTGATTCAGGTATGGCTTGGACTACATGGCCTCTGAGCTTCCTCCACATTCCAAGATTCTGTGATTCTGATTCTTTAGAGGTATGACTCTTGGGCAGAATATGCTTCAGAAACTGCTCCGTGCCTCAGAAGGTAAAGGTTTCATAATGTCTAGAATCACATGATCACCACAGACAGCATCAAATGAAAATATCATGGGAATGACCAAACTTATTCAAGATGTGAAGTTATAAACTAGACTTTTATCAACCAATAAGAGTAAAAATAGAGCTAAATAATCAAATATACACATATCACCTTGGAAAAAACATTAAAAATAATTTAGAATCAAAGAGCATAGAGCTGGAAGGGACTTCAAGATTCATATATTCTAAGCCCTTAGAATAATGTGACAACTGATGGCCAAGGAATGGGAATGTCTTGCCCAGAGTGATATGGGTAGTTTGTAGTAGACCAGGGACTTGATCTAAGATCTCTGTTTCTTAGTCCATTGCTATTTCTACTGTGTCATAAAGAGGTAACTTAAAAGTTACCACTGAAAAATGAGTAGATGCCCATCAATTGGGGAGTGGCTGAATAAGCTGTGGTATATGAAGATAATAGAAAATTCTTGTTCTATAAAAAATGATTAATAATCTAATTTCAGAAAAGCCTGGAAAGATTTCCATGAACTGATAATGAGTGAAAAAAGCAGAACCAGGAATACATCATATACAATAACAGCAAAAATGGTCAACTATGAAAGACTAGGTTCTACTCAGTGGTTTAGAGCTACAAAGCAAGCCAGAATAACTTTGGGCAGAAACTTTATCTGCATCCAGAAAAAGAACTAAGGAAATTGTAAATAAACACACGCTATTTCACTTTTTTCCGTGTTTTTTTTCTCTCTCGTGCTTTTTCCCTTTTGTTCTAATTTGTCTCTCCCAACGTGATTCATAAAGCAACGTTTATTAAAAATAAATAAACCAAGTGGAAGAAAAAAAAGTTAGCATGGCCTGGGAAACTGGCTTCTTTCTTTACCAGTCCATGTACTGTAAACTAGGAACTAATCATTCAGAGTTTCTTTCCCCGGCTAGAGGAATTGCAGGGGAGACAAAATTTACAGTTCTGAACGATGCCAAGATAAAAGCTCTGAGCAACTTAAGATAAACTAAGCCCCACTCAGGACAAAGTGGGAAGAGAAATAAGATCTACTTGAATTGAGAATTCACAATGTTGTCTAGGAAGAACACCAAATTAGCCGTAATACATACTGGAGGGACACTATACTTTTACCATCTCTTATGTATCTGCCTTCACTCTTTTTTTCTTATTATGGTCCCAGCTACCCTTAGCATTGCTCCTATCATTTTCTTGACCTTCTTTCCCTGAATATAGCTTCAAAAATCTTTCCCCAGATCTTTCACTTCAGAAACTAGTATTTCTCCCTTACATTGAGCCCAAATCTGCTGCCTGCCAACTCAAGGTCTTTTAGGTAACTTTCACATATTTGAAATAGCTATCTCACCTTCACCAAGTCTTTACTTCTCCAGGAAATACATTTCTAAATTTCTCCAAAGGATCCTCTTATGTGATTCAGGACTGGTTCAATGAAGATATTAGGTAATGTCATATATGAGATGGTTGGAAAGCTATTTTGTGGGCCTTGCTAGCCCATAAATTCCTCTATTGGCTCAAATTCTCTACAAGGTCTGGCTCTTTCCTGTTCTGATTTCATTATACTTTGATTTTTTTGGTAATAGAAACATTATCTCCAAGAGGTCCTTATTTAAATATATAGGCTCTCTAGCAAAGGAAGGAAAAATCTAATAGTCCTCTCCCTGGAGCACAAATTAGTTTACCAGATTAGCTAATCTGTCAACTAGGAAGTAGCATCCCTTTGTACTAAAGGAAAGAGTTCAAGGTCAATATATTTCAAATGGTATATTAGTTTAAGGGATACAATATTTTACCCACTCCATAATTTCACTGAAGGCTGACCCTGTCTGGTTTCATCTTCTAGCTTGTGTGTGCTAACAGAAAAGAAACCAAAAACTACCAAGTGACCATTCTAAGGCTAACAAGGACTAATCATGAAGTATATTAATAGCTAGCAATTAAGCAGTGTTTTAAGGCCTTAAACCAAAACAAAGCTGATTCTAACAGGCCACCTAATAGGTGGGTCAAGCCCCAATTGGTCATTGTTGGGGTTCTGATTGACTCAGATTGAATGCAAGTAGCAGTCATGTCTGCTTTAGCCAGAAACCCTGAGGGTCTTCCCCTCCCAGATTCATTCATTCATTTCTTTATTTAGTTTTTTTTCTGGACTAAGTGAAAGAGGAGATTCTTTGCCTTAATTACAATCAACCCTTAATCACTGATGGGGCATTGCCTCAGTCAAACTGAGACTGCTGAAGACCTTAGCGTTAAAAGGCTAAAGTCTCCCACTGCATTCAGAGCCACCTCCAGTCTTCCAGATCTATATCTTGTGATCTCCCTCACTTCCATCTGATTCACTTGCAAGTCATGGCATCACCTCCCTGAAGTCATGGTCCTCTTCAAGAACAAAGGACAAACAACAAGAACCTGTCTGAGTAAGGTTTACAAATCGCTTTTGCAAACCCCAGGAGATGAGGGACTATTATTCCCATTTTATAGATAAAGGAACTGAGGCAAACAAGTTAAGTAACTTACCCAGGTTCACAGAGGCAGTAAGTATCTGAGGCAGAATTCGAACTCGGGCTTTCCTGACTCCATGTCTAGCACTTTATAGACCAAGATACCCTGGCAATTGCTAGAAAGTTTCTTAGTTTCCCTCAATTTCTTCATCTTTCTTCCAAGACCTAAAAGATCTGCATCTATTTACAAAATAGCAAATGACTGAAAGAATTAACCAGATCCTGCTTGTGTACAAACTAGTCCCAAGAAGTTCACCAACTGGGCCATTAGCAATATGGAAGTCCTCAAGTTTCACTGAATGCATTTATGATTCCCTTGCTACAGGATGCTGAAGAGCTCTCCACAGCTAAGATTCTTCAAGGGATTCAGGAATTAAGGCAGGCAGCATAAACATCTCTGCAGAAAGGCACACCACTATGCCAAGGGGCCCTCCTTTCAAAATCATAAAAAAATCAGCTCTGTTTCTTTCGGCAATTTTCAGAAATATAGCGCCGATGTTCCTATATCTAAACTGAGGTTAATAATACATATTAAGGGCACTGTAGGGTTGAATTAATGTTTGCAAAGTGATTTAAAGATGAAAAAAATCTCTAATTAAATGAATAAGCCCTATAGTCTTTAAGTTCTGTGTTCCATTGTGCTGGGTATAATACCTAATATCAGGCTAGAGGCAAGTTAGAAAATTAACTGAATTCATTAGGAGACTGAATTCATTCGTGAAAGTAAAGCAGAGAGATAAAACTTTGTCTTTCTAGCAAAATCCCTTCCACTGAGCTCAGTGCCAAAGGGGTGTGATGGGACAGGAAGCTCTCTTTCAATGAAATGCATGACAAACAAGTCTCACAGCTTCAAGCTCAACTTTCATAGGCTTAATCTACATTGAGCATTTCACCTTGACTAAGTCACTGCATCTCTGTGCCTCAATTTGTTCCAGGGTAAAATGAGGGGATTTGACTTCAGGATCTTTAAAAGGCCCTCCCAGGTCTTCCACTGTCATGCTGGGGCTGGGCCATTTTCCCTGCTATCGGGGCCACTTTTTTGTTTCCTCAATAGCTATGGGCAGGGCTTCCCTGTATTTATGTGAATTACATTCAGTGCTGGAAGAACAGCAATCAAGGGTCAGCCACAAAAGGCTATTATGGTTTTAAAGAAAATTCCTTGGTCACATATCTTCACATGGGACCACAGACTGGGAGCATCAATCTACTGAGAAAAGGTATTGAAAGGTTTGTGAATTTTAAAAGCCAAAAGTAAAAGAATACAGTGTACCTTATCAAAAGTTGTACTACCCTTTTTGGTGTAATCCTTTAATCAGCCTGAGAACATTTATATATTTAATTCTGGGCTACATTTGAGGGTAGTCTAATACTTTAATTAGCTATTTACACATGGCAAAAATTACAGAAGTAATTAAGGATATTCAGATTAATTAAACGCATTAGGAGGTATTAAATGTGAAAGAACAGATTTTAATTAAATCTTTCAAGTATTTTTTCATAATCTCCTGTGTTGAAAAATAAATGGTAGTAACAATTATATCTGAATCAGTTATGTGGTTAATAGGACCAGGCTACTGTTACAAATGTGGAGGTGGGAGGAAGTTAGACTCGGTGGGTTCAAATTGTTTTTGTTTTATTCCTAACTTATTAAAAAATGTTTTGGAGATAGATTAACCTTCATTACTATTTATAATTGTTTCAACAGCATCAAAATGGGAAATATAAGCTCTGCTGAAATTATTCATTCCACTGGAGCTCCGGACCTCTAGAGTCTTCCATTATTACCGGACTCTCCTGCATTAAAAAACAAAAAGTGAAATTCTACACCACTCCAAGAATCAGGCCCGGCAGCGATACCCTAAATTTGGCAAAATCCATGCTCACTCAAATGGCTCAAGCTTGAGGAGGACAGGGTTGTAAAGATCTGGACCAGATGTAGACACACCAATGCAAAAAGCACTACAAGCAGACCTGAGGCATATCTACCGCTCAGGGCAAAGCCCCCATGAATCCTCCCACAGACTGTGAGCTCACTAGTTTTTAGGTCATTTATTGAATAGCTTCTATTTATTCATTGTCAGAAAGTCTTTCCAAATAAAGGACTAAAGTCTGCTTCCTTTGAACATCAACCCATTGCTCCTCATTGTGCCTCTTGGAGCCAAGCTGGGAAAGGCTCATCCCTCCTTGTTCACCTACCAATGATTCAAATTCTACAGGAGAGCAAATAGGTTGCTCACTCTCATGCCCCCTGTACATCCTCTCTTCTCTAAGCTAAAAATCTCCAGGATTCCCCCCCCCCTCCATTTTGTTCTAAAATGCCATTGCTTTCAGTCCAGTCGCTATCCTTGTTCTCCTGTGATGTTTCTGAAAAGCGGCTCTCACAACAGAACAAGATACTCTGTGTGTAATCTCAACAGTGCAGGAGACACTAGTCATTGCCTCCAATGGGTGGGAAACTGGCCTTCAAGTCAATTTAGCCTATAATTGCATTAACTTTTTAAACAAACTTGTAGTTGACTAAAATCCCCAAATCCTTTTCCCTTGATTTGTTGGTCAAGCTAGCTCTCCCATGTTATTCTTGTGAAACTGATGTTTTGAACTAGATACAGAGCCTTAAGTTTATTCCTCTTAAAATTAATTTTCCCTTCCCATTCCCCTCCATCCTCAAGAGTCAAGATCCTGAGTCTTCTGGTCAAAAGAGTACCATATTTCGCCTAGTGGATAAACACACAGAGTTTTGGAGGTGATGAGCGGTTTGGAGCAGGCTTTCAAGATTACTACCATCCTGCCAGTCACCTGGACTCACAAAATGGGTAGCAGTCTTGACTTTCCCACCACCTCCCCCATATTTAATTTGTGACCATGTACTGTACATTTTGCTTTTATAACATCTCTTACATAGGCCTCCTTCTTTCTCCTGATCCCCCCACCACCATGATGTAAGCCCCTCTCACCTCATAGCCTGGATTATTGCAATATCCTACTGATGGGTTTCATTGCCCCAGGTCTATCCCCACATTAATCTATACCCCAGTTCAGTTGCCAAAATTATGTTCCTAAAGGACCCTCTCACCCCATAGTTAATAAAAACCTTCAGACTCAAATATAAAATCCTCTGGCATTCGAGGCCCTTCAAACCCTGCCCTCACCCACATTTTCCCAGTCCTTTTATATATTATATTTTATGCCTACCCCATATACACCAACCTTCCTGTTGCTTCTCTAGTAAGACACTTAGTTACCAGACTCTGGTATATTGACCAACTCAAGACTTGTTTTAAAGCCCTCTGGCCTCACACAAATATACACAGGTCAGCAGAGACCTGTAAGGTGGCTCTTCTCTTATTCGTAATGTTTGATTCCCCTAGACCAGAATCTTATAACACAAAAAGACAAAGTTTGTAAGATGGGGGTTGGGGAAATACTATCACAGATTTCTTTAGGACAGAAGAGAGAATTTCATGGAGAATAGACTCCAATGGGAACTCTTCTAGCCTTGGGCTTTCAGTTCAGCACAGATTTCCAGTAACTTAATGTTGGTGGAAAGAGACCATGAGTGAAGATTCTCTTGGGCTAGGTATTATGGACAGCATCCTACTGTCACTGCTGGGTATTGAAAGGTCAACATCCCTGTGATGGGGCCACATGATCTGAAGTTTCAGAACTGCCCTTAGGCACACGAGTGCCTCTTGAGCTGCCTATAACCTTATCACTACCTGTGACAGTTATAGTATGCTGTCATAATATATTAGCTATCCATCTCAGCTTTGTGTCTTGCACAAATTTGATAAGTATTCCTCTTCTGTCTTCATCCAATTAGCTGATAAAAATATTAAATCAAACAGCATACTTCTAGTTCCGTGCCATTCTTTATAATGTTTGTTTATGTGCTCTACTTCCACCATTTGCACCTGAGTTCATCATAGTTATCTGTACACTTCCCTTGGTCTTTTGTCAGTTTAGATTTGTTTCTTTCCTTTGTTGCATCATTAAAGATTCTACGGTCACAGTTTTGGTTCTGAGCTCCTTCTAATTCTCTTAACGGGACTTAGTCATTTAGAATTATAATAATGGTTTATATCTATTTATATCTATCTTTTCTCTGAAAATTTTAAAGTCTGCATTCCTAAAAATAAATTAGTTCGATATCAAAGTTCAGCTCCCACGACTACTGTGAACTCTACCATGCCATGGCCATATCCCCAATGATCCTGTGAATTCTCCAGCCCTAACCAGTTCTTCCTTGTTCCTCAGAATTAGGTCCACTCCTCTACTGCCCTTACCAGATTTTCTATTTAGAAGTTCTTTGCAAGCAATAGTGAGATTTTTTTATTACATAACTGTATCCTCAGCATCCAATATTTGACTTAGAATACAGTAGGTGCTTAATAAATATCCAATTGTTTTTGCTCCTTCTAGCTTCAGAGAGATGGCAAGGCAAGAATTTCATAGAATCATAAAATTTAAGAGTAGCAAAGGCCTTCAGTACCCATCTAGTCCAACCTTTGCACAAAACAATCCTCAGAATATAATACCCCCAGCAAGTGCTAATCCAATGTTTGTTTGAGGACATCCAAGTGGGAAAAATTGACCACTACTCAAGGAGGTCATTTCACTTTTGGATATCCCTCTTTCTTTGGAAAGGTTGTTTGCTGGCTTTTAGATAAAACCAAAATTCTTCTCTGAAAAATTCTTCTCTGAAACTCCTACCCCAAACTCCTAAGTTTTCCATGTGGTTCTAACAGAACAAGTCCAATCAGCTTCCATATGACAGCCCTTCACACTTGAAGATAATTATCACTTCCTCCCCGAGTTTCCTTTTCTTCCGGTGGCACATAATCAATATGACTTTCTCTCTCATAAAACATGAACATAAAAACTGGTGCCATCCTTGGGTGTCATCCTTGGGTCATCTGGACATTGTCTAGTTTATCAGTGTCCCTTTTTGAATTTGATGCCCATAATCAAACTTAATGTTTCAAAAAATGGCTAATGAAAATGGTACAGTAGGACACTTAGCTCCCTATTCATGGAAACTATATTTTTAATGTTATACAGCCCAGGAAAACACTAGTTGTTTTTTGTTTTGTTTTGTTTTGTTTTTTGGGGATAACCACATTGTACTGCTGACTCAAATTGAGCTTGAGGTTCATTAAAATCCAGAGACCTTTTTTCAGAGTAACTATCTAACCATATAACCCCCCATTTTATACTGGTGATGTTGATTCTTTGTACCCAAGTGCAAGACTTGATGTTTCTCTCTGAAGAATTTCATACTATTACATTGAGACTCACATTATAACTAGTCAAGATCCATTTGCATCCCTACTCCATCATATATTGTGTTAGCTATCTTTCCCAACTCTGCAGCATCTGCAAATTCAGTAAGCATACTATTTATAGTTTTATTGAAATTATTAAAAAATATTATACAGAATATGGCTGAGCCCAGATTCCTAAGGTCCTTCACTGGAGATCATTTGCCACAATGACATCTTTAACTTTGGTCATCCAGACAGTTGCGACTTCATCTAATTGCATTATTATTGTCTAACTTATACACCTCCATCGTCTCGAGAACAGTCTGAACTACTTTTTCCTAACCTCTATCTACAGCATGCCTCTCATTTTGTCAAAAAAAGAAAAAGGAATCTGTGTTAAGAGATTTTTTTTTTACTCTATTGCACACAAGTTGTTGACCACAGTGTTGTTGTTGTTGTTGTTCTTGTTCAGTGACAAGATTCATAACCCCATTTGGGATTTTCATGGCAAAGCTTACTGGAATGGCTTGTCATTTCCTCCTCCAATTCATTTTACAGATGAGGAAACTGAGGCAGAGTAAAGTGATTTGCCCAGGGTCTATATTTTTTTGAAGTATCTGAGGTCACATTTGAATTCAGGTCTTCCTGACTGCAGGACTGGGTACTCTTATCCACTACAGCACCATTGAGCTACTTTTCATTCCAGAGTACCTGCAGGGTATATGGCAATAGTTTCAAAATTAACAGAGTTGTCCCTTGCTTAGCATACCATGTGACATCTCTGTCACTCAGTCTGCTGATTTCTTCAATGGGGATGAGATTACCTGTAGTGACAACTTTTTCAGGTTCTAGAGTCAGGTGAGTTATTTTTGTGACAATAGAGTTTTCCACCAAGAGACCCACAGAAATTCTAGGTAAAGAGAATAGAAATATTCTCCAGATCCTACATCCAAATTTAATTGGAATTTTTTTTTTACTTATTAATAGGATTTCTATCTTCTCTTTTCCGAAACTAGGGAAAGAAGAATGACAAGTCCTGGTAGGCACTGGCAGATTTATCAAAACCAAAAGGAAGATCTTCCTCTATTTGTAGGGGGTGGAAAACATTGGCTCAAGAGTTAATGGCTCTTTTGATACAGAAAAGTACGTTCATCTAGACTTTAGGCAACTTCTCCTGCCCTAATAAATCTCTCTGTGTGAAAACATATCCCCAATCCCTCTTTTATGCCATTTTCCTTTACAACCTTTGGAAGTTGTTTATTTATAGCAGTTGAATGACATTTTAGATACTGTTCTTATTAAATATATCAAAGAGAATCTACAGTAGCTAGTCTTTTGAAGAATCCACACACACATAAGCATACACATACATACACGCTTTCTGCTTCATTCTCAAAGACCCATATTGCTGAATGGCTGTGTCTGCCAGTCTAAGAGAATGTCAAAGGTTATGCAGTCAAACACTTGACCAGATTCATGGATTCTCAATTAGTGAGCAGGCAGTCTCTGCATGAACACCTGGACAGCCTACCTCTGTAAGTAAAGCCTAATTACAAGTAATGAAACAGGAAAAATGTTTCTCCAAGACCTTCACGGAAACCTGGGCCTATAATCCCTGCTACAAATATAAAGCCTTGACTTCTACTTTCCCAATACTTTCATTTTGTTTGTACATTAGTCACATCTACCATATTAGATAATAAATCCCCTAAGAATAGGGAACCCATCTTAAATAATCGTTGCATCTTCCCTAATACTTAGAACAATACTCTGCACTTAGGAAGTGCTTAATTAATATTTATTGTACTGAAATGAATTAAATAGCTTTATCTTCCTTACAGCCTTAGATAGTTTAATTTTAAAATAGAAATAAATAATATAGCCAATATTCTCTGAATAAAAAGAATACAGACAGCTGGGTTAGCAATTTTTATACTGAAAGCCACTTCTTTCTCTGTTTTCTTGCTCCCCACTGCCTTCCAGTCTGTTCCTGGGTAAGCAATAATGGGGTAACAGTACCACAAGCCAAGGTTGTACTTAGAAGAAATATCAGTGTCTCAGGCTGCATTCAAAGTCCAGTAGAAATGTTTGGAGCCAGGACTCTGCCCACTCATTAGGATAAATAATTGTGAAAGTACTATTATAGTAAACCAAAGCCATAAACCAAAGAGAAGTAATTCCTTAGCACTCATTCAAGTCTCAAAACCTATACAAGTGACAGTAACAGAACTGACACTGCATGTTCTGCCCCACCCAGGTTGCTCTTGCTGTAATAAAGCAATTGCTAGTCTTTCTGAAGGCATGTGACATTGGAGGCAGAAAAATTGGCCTTTGTAGACCAATCACTTGTGACTTTACATCTGCCTCTATGTCCTCGGGAACTAAAACAAAAAATAGGTGTGCTTAGGCCAACTGTCATTACCAAAAGCAACAAAGCTTGGGGCAGCTGTATGGCATAGTGGGTAGAATACAGACCATGAAGTCAGGAGGACCTGAATTCAAATCTGGCCTAAGATACTTAATACTTATTAGATGTATAAGTGGGCAAGTCACTTAACTCCAATCACCTGGTCAAAATATATATGGATATATATGAATGGTTTTTTAAACAACAACAACAAAGTTTAACTGAGTGATTCCAGAAATATGACTAGAGAGGGAGAGAGGACCTTCTCTTGTGAACTGACTTATCAAAATGTCTCCTATACATATTTAACATGGTTAATAATGCTCTTTCCCTGAACCCTAAGGTCATAGACTCCTGCAACTGGGAGGAGCCAAGCTCTTCCCCAATGGGTAGGCTCTCAATATAAAAAGAACAGCAGCCGGTATAAAGCACAGGTGTTTAGTAAAGATTTGATGAATCCACTTAAGCGTCCTTGAGATTGGTCTGAGCCAGAATGAGCCTACCCTCTTTCCCCGAGGTCTTTTTTTATGCCCATTAACAAAAGAGGTAAACTGTGCTCACAAAAACGAATCTCAATTATTATTTCTAATCTTAAGTTTTTACAAATGATTTTATAGTAATGCAACAAAATAATTTATTTTTCTCTGAAACATTTAAGGTATTTTGACAATACAGATTTAAAAGATACTGGAATAATTTTGGCAACTATGCCAGTGTAATAAATCACACTTATTGTGAAAATATGAAAAAGGATTTAAAATACTCTCAGAAGTATGCAGAGAAACAGATCCTTATAAACTATTTGGGGGCGCTAAAGTCTATTATTGTCATGTACCTAAGAGTCCTTCTTCCCTCCATATCAGGAAAGGCTCTTATTAGAAGTATGTAATTTGAGACAACAGATTTTTAAGAATACATATGAAGGAAATGGAATTGGTTCAGAGAAGAAACATTTAAAACAAAAACAGATCCTTTGCAGAAAGGGAAACAGGTTGGGGTTGCTTAGAATGAAGGCACATAAAATTATAGCTCTGGAGTTGGAAGTGATTTTAGAAGCCATGGAGTTTAATCTCAGGGGAGAAAACTGAGGCACAGCACAGAGATGTGAAGAAATCACCAAAGGTCACAAGGGTAGTGTGTTGTATACTGTGTCCCAGGTTAAAGGGGGACAAGCTTCAAGAAAGTGAGGGTTATGTGAAGAGGGTGTTGAGCAGCTCTCTATATACAATAAGCATCAAGCAAAAGGAAATAGGCTCAAATAAGTACAGGGGAGTTGTCATGTGGGTATTACTAGTCACTAATGAGAGGGTTTGGTCAGGTTGACTCTTTTCTCAAAGAAGTCAGTTGCTTCTTCCCCAATGACTGTGGAATGAATATTCTTTTAGTTGGATTAATGTAGTCCTGGCCATAAAGAAGAGCTTGATGATCAGGGAACTGATGTACTATCTAAAGTTCCAGGTGGAGGTTAGGGAAGCTCTACCCATTAGATCTTTCACAAGAAACAGGTGCCTGAAAAGGAAGGGACTTTACTAACATGAGTAAGAGCCACATCAGGAAGCTAGAAATTTTTTCAGTCATCAGACTTTAAGACATATACCCAGTGGCCCTTGGGTACTCATGGAGATAAATAAAACCTTCTTAGATTACTTAGTATATGGGGGATAATATTATTGGTGACCTTTTGCTTCCTTGATAACTGTGATATTATGAAACCTATTATCCAGAAATGCATTCCACACACAAACCCCATGCATGCTGCCGGCATAGAGCCCTGATCCTCAAAGAAGAGTGTCAATCAAACCAAAGGGCCCAGAGAATATTGTTCCACAGTCATTGGGGAAGAAGCAACTGACTTCTTTGAGAAAAGAGTCAACCTAACCAAACCCTCTCTCATTAGTGACTAGTAATACCCACATGACAACTCCCCTGTACTTATTTGAGCCTATTTCCTTTTGCTTGATGCTTATTGTATATAGAGAGCTGCTCAATACCTTCTTCACATAACCCTCACTTTCTTGAAGCTTGTCCCCCTTTAACCTGGGACACAGAGTATACAACACACTACCCTTGTGACCTTTGGTGATTTCTTCACATCTCTGTGCTGTGCCTCAGTTTTCTCTCCTGAGATTAAACTCCATGGCTTCTAAAATCACTCCTATGGTAGGATTACTATTTCTATTCTACCAAATGAGCTACAAGTAAAATGGTGATAAACAATCACCAGGAGGGAAAAACAGTGAGATGTTTGTTCAGTTTAGGAGGGAACCTGGTGCTGATGGAAACATAATGGAGGGAGAGGTTGTGGACTGCACCAGAATATGTCACGTTGGAAGGCTTATGAGAGGCCATGTGGCCTTTCTGAGAAAAGTGCACAAAGATGTCAATTTAAAACAGTAAGATAAAGAAGCCTGCCTCACAGAATAAGAGCACCAGCAGAGCAGCACTAAGGTGGTGAGAAAGCCAAGGTAGTTAAGATGTGTGTGGGGGGAGGGGAGGAGGTGGCAACAAGCAGCAAGGTGCAATGGTTCCAAGGAGGACATCATTCTCTCTCCCATTCAGGGGAAACCACTGATAGGAATAAGAGAAAAGCAAAAAGAGCCTTCTGAATTGGTGGTTGTGAAGTGGGAAGAAAACTATAAAGGAAGCACAGAGAAGACAAATACATACCCCAATGAAACCCTTCCCCAATAGAAGCATCAGACCTCCTTGCTTCGCCATCAAGAGGCCTAACCCTAGCTGCCAGTTTTTTCCACACATAGATTAATAGAGAATCTGATTATCATGGCTACCCCAAGAATCGCCAGAGGTACAGAGTTTTGATTTAGGCTAGCATGCTGCTGAATACATTACAAGACTATAAATAGCAGCAATTGTTTGCCTGATTACGACTATGAATATTTGTGATGAGACTTTTGTTTTTGTTTTTGGTTTTCCCCAAAGTCAGAAGAAAAGAAAATAATGCTTTTTTCTTGAAAAAATAAAATGTTTTACAAGTCATTCCCCAATTGATAGTCAAAGAACATGAACAGGCAACTCTAAGATGAAGAAATTAAAGCCATCTATAGAATTATGAAAAATGCTCAAAGTTATTACTGATTGAAGAATTGCAGATTAAAACAATTCTTTAGTACCACCTCACATCTATCAGATTGGATAAGATGACAGAAAAAGAAAATGATAAATGAGAGGATGTGGGAAAACTGGGTCACTAATGCACTCTGGCTGGAGTTGTGAGCTATTCCAACCCATTCTGGAGAGAAATTTGAAGCTCTGCCCAAAGGGCTATCAAACTGGGCATATCCTTTTATCCAAGAGTATTACAACTGGGGGGTCGGTGTTCCAAAGAGATCATAAAAAAGGGAAAAGGACCGACATGTGCAAAAATGTTTGTAGCAGCAATTTTTGTGATGACAAAGAACTGGAAACTTGAGTGGATGTCCATTGATTGGGGAATGGCTGAATAAGTTGGTTATAGTAATGTAATTTAATACTATTGTTCTATAGGAAATAATGAACAGGCAGATGGTAGAAAAACTTATAAAGACTTACATGAACTGATACTGAGTGAACTGAGCAGAACCAGGAGAACATTGCACACGGTAGAAAAACTTATAAAGACTTACATGAACTGATACTGAGTGAACTGAGCAGAACCAGGAGAACATTGCACACAGTAACAGCAAGATTATATGATGATCATCTCTCACAACTTAGCTCTTTTCAGCAGTAAAGGGATCGAAGACAATTCCAATAGACTTGTAATGAAAAATGCCATCCACATCCAGAGAAAGAACTGTGGAGACTGAATGCAGATTGAAGTGTACTATTTCCAATTTTTTTGTTTTTTTGTTTCCTTTTGTTTGGATTTTTCTTTCACAACAACATGGCTACTATAAAATCTGTTGAAAATTATTATACATGTATAATCTATATCAGACTGCTGTTTTGGAAAAGGTGAAGGCAAGAGAAAAATTTAATACGTAAAATCTTACAAAAATGGATGTTGAAAATTATCTTTAGATGTAACTGGCAAAATGCTGCTGGGAGGGGGGAAAATAGAAAATCATGTAAATCATTTAAATCCATTTGTAATAACTCCAGTTAATTTCAAAGACCTACCTGGAAGGCCCCTTGCTAGGCAGGGAGATCACATTCATTTGGAAGTCAAAATGCATTCTGAGAAAGACAAGATCATCTAAGGAAGAAAAGCACTCTATCAAGTGTAGGGGGGGCAAGGAAAAGCTTCAGGTCAGAGCTAACCCTTGAGGTAAGTTTTAAAGGAGGATAAGGAATCTAAGACATGGAGATAAGAAGAGAGGACATTTCAGACTGGTAGTTACGGGGTGTGGGCGACATGTATGGAGATCTAGGGGCAAGAGCTAGAATGGTAGGACGAACAAATCATGGGCTAGTTTGGGCGGAACTGAGAATACAGTAAAGTGAAATAAGAGTACCAAGAGAGGCTAGAGAATGAAGAGCTTTAAATATGAAGCTGAGGAGCTTAGATTTCAACCTGGAAGTAAGAGGGAGTTATTGGAGAATTTTGAGGAGGAGGGTGACCTACTATGCCTTGTAAGAAGATTCTTTTTTTTTTTTTAATGCAGACTGGAAAAGGGAAAACAATTAGGAGGCCATTATTGCCAGGGCAACCAAATCAATAGATCAAGGCAATGGAGTTTACCTAGATCTTAGCAAAGCATTTTGACCAAGTGTCTCCTGTTTACATTCGTGGAAAAGAAGGGGAGACGCAGGTATCCTGAGATGGACAGCCAGGACCAAAGAGGAGTCATTACTGGATACGTTTAGAGGAGACCTCATTGGAAAGCCAGAGGAACTTGCACTTGGCACAGCCCTGCTTCATACACTTATTCCAGACTTGGATAAAGATGTGGCCTCTTTATCCAACTTGCAGAGAATACCAAGCTAGGAAGTATAAACAACACAGGAATCACAGAGTCAGAATGTTAAAAAAAAAAAAAAAAACCGATGTGCAACAGCACTGGACCCTTGCATTGAATAATGACATTTAATAGGGATAATATAATTTCAAAAATCAAGCTCACCAGGACAAAATGACATAGATATGAAAAGCAATAATTTACCTGAAGAAGATCTAGAGAAAATAACAGCAGCCGCAACAGTGACAACCAGCACTTAAGTAACACTTTGAGGTCTGCAAACTTATTTGCAAATACTATTTGCAGATACTCTCTTACTTTGTACTCGCAACAAACCTGGGATAAAGTTGCTATTATTATCTCCTTTTGCAGATAAGTAAACTGAGGCAGACAGGTTAAGTGACTTGCCCAGAGTTTTATTGTTAGTAGTACTCTGAGACTGGATTTGCTGACTCCAGGTCCAGAACTCTGACCGCTACCTTGTTAGTGAGATGCAAAGTCAACATTAGTCAACAGTGCGACAGGGCAGCCATTGAAATCTTAGGCTGCACCAGGGAGATGACACTTAGAGTGTACTCCATTCTGGTCAGGTCACATCTAGAGTAAGTATTATATTCAGTTCTGGGAACTACATTTTCAGAAGTTGGAAAGCTTCCAGAGAAGTACAGCCTAGAATGATGAAGGGCCTTGAGTTCAGGTGGGTGAAAACCAGCTGAAAGAACTGAAGATATCTAGCTTAGAGAAGTCAGCATGGGGGCAGGAAAATAACAGTTGATTTCAATTATGTGAAGAACGTTCCTGTGGAGTAGTGGTTAGATTTCTGCTTGGTCCCAGGAGGTAGCATTCAGAGCAATGGGGAGAAGATGTGAAGAAGCAGGTGGAGATTTGTTGTAAGGGAAAACAAACCCCAAATGAAATGGACTGATATGAAAAGGACCACGCTGTTTCTCACCGGAAGTCTTTAAGCAGAGCCCAGATGACCACCTGTTGGGCCGATATTACACAGAATTCTTGTCCAAACATGGGTTAAACTGAAGGGCCTCTGAAGTTTGTACCAATCTGTAGAATCTCTGATTCCATGTTGGAAAAGGGTGTTCTGTTCTTTGCCAGGAGCAGAAATTGAAGTTAAAAAACAAATACCGTATGGCCTCTCCTGTAAGTTAGTTCATATTTGGAAAACCCTGGAAAGATGGGGGAGGTGTTAGCATCTTGATGCCAATCAGGGTCACCAGAGAGTCAAGTGTTGAGCCTGGTCTGTAGGACCATGGGATCCCAAAGGTACTGCCCTACATGGAGATTCTTCTGCCTTTCTGGAAGTACCGATCATTCTACTTCCCTAGCCAGGGAAGTCAGTATTCCTCCGTGGTAGAAATGTTTTTTTTCCCCTTTTAGTTTTTCTTTCCTCTAGGGTAGTATTTCTACCAGTTCATCCTTGCATCGGGTTAAGAGGGAAACAACACTCTGACCTTTGTTGGGCATCTGACCTACACAGATCTCTCCAATGAGTTGTATGTAGAATAAAATAATATGCACGCATACACACGCACACACACAGCTTTCTTTCTATTTCGAATGAAGCTCAGTTCGGCGCTTGGATTAGAGTCATTTTTCCTGAACACACATTAATATGCCAGCAGCTAAAATGTCGAGGAGCTGAATGAGCTCTAGTTCAAAAGGACAGACTGCAAAATGAAATCTGTCTCCTCCTCTTCCTAACCCCATATTGCCCTCTTCATCGTTCCCCTTCCCTCCCTCCCTCCCTCTTCAAAAAAAAACCACAAACCAAGAATAAAAAATAAATCGTTCCTCTTAAAAACCATCCTAAATTGAGATAGCATCATCTGATATTTATGGGCAATGACTTTGGCCATCCTATATACTTTAATCTACCTGAAAAATATGCCCATAGAAAGTGATCACCACCCCCATAAACTCAGTAGCCACTGTTTTTTACTCTCTTAGGATTCTCAACCAAGGTAATTGATGTTGGGCACAGCCTGTCTTGAAAGCATCGATCCCAATCCAGGCACTATAATGCATCACTACATGCCAGCCTGGAATTTTGTAGAAGGTGAAATTGACCTTCTTTAGGTGTGCAAAAAAAAAAAGGGGGGGGGGGAGGAGGGGGGTGGTAGCTGATGCAATAGCTTATGATGGACTGAAAGACAGAGCTTCTCAAATGAGACATAACTGGAGCAAAGGAAAGAATTAGAACTCCTCCTCCACCCTAAACCTGATGGGTTAAAGAGAAAATGACAAAATGCCTTTCTTGAAGCTATTAGAAGGCCAGTCAAAAGTGTTACAAGTCACCTGTTCCTACAGTGAAGGCCGGTTCACCTTTAAGAAAAGTACATTTGCACAACACAGATCAGGAGGTGATTATTTAAAGATTCACTCCCAGGTATGTTCCTTTTAAAAAGAGAGCGCAAAGCTGTGAGGATAGATGGGGGCGTGTACAATGACAGCAAAGGTATGACTGACAATACAAACAGATGTCATCATTGAAATGAAATATCTAAGATTGGCTCCAGGTTTGAAGTTGTTGTTGGGACACAGTCATCTCATTTTGGGGACACTGTTTGCCTTTCTTTGTACTTCCAGAATTTGGCACATAGTAGGGAATGACTACGGGTACAAAATGGAGCACGTGCTGCCAGCTGAAGCTGTATCTGTTTCAATTTGTCATAAGCGTGTGGAGGGGCGGGGGGATCATGGAGGGTGTTTCTGAGAAGGGACGGTGACAAAAATACAAAGTATTCAAAATATTGAGATCCTCACAATAGACAAAAGAAGTTTCAAAAGACCAATAAAATGTACATTTGTACCCAAAGTTTCAGATTGCTGTGATGTAGCAAAATGAAGCCCACTTAACATGACCCTAACAAATGTCACTGCCTTGAGACAGATAATATGAGCTGCTCACTCTAAGTTCCCTAGATCCTGCTCTCTTGGTATTGGAAAAGAAGAAGGAAAGTATTCTCTGGGAGAGTCGGAGGCAATTGGTGCCAAATGCAAACTGGGAGAGTGGAGCCCAACTACCCAGAAAGGCTTCTGAAATGTGTGACTGAGCCACTGTTGACAGACAGAAGGCTGATAACAGTTGGGTGTTGTCCCTCTTTCCTTGATCTAATTTCTTCTTTTGTCACCACAGTAACAGTAATCTTTCTCATACAGCACTCTGATCCTGTCACTCCCCATTTCTTATCTTATCAGATTGAAACTCTTCAGCTGAGAAGGTTGCAAGGTAACAACTCCTGCCTCTTCATGGCACTATTTCTTACTAGGGCTCTTAGGCCAAAATGGGTGAGTGGTGAAAAGGGAGACAAGGGGGGCTTGGTTGTT
Organism: Sarcophilus harrisii; assembly: GCF_902635505.1. Classification (NCBI taxonomy): domain Eukaryota; kingdom Metazoa; phylum Chordata; class Mammalia; order Dasyuromorphia; family Dasyuridae; genus Sarcophilus; species Sarcophilus harrisii. The sequence goes on from NC_045432.1 coordinate 31,294,775, forward strand.
CCCAAATATTCCAGTATACTTACATCCCTGATTCTTCCTATGACTTTGTTTTAACCTCTACCACGTGCTTTCATTATGTATTCCTCCAATTCTCCTCCAATATAGAAATGTCTCCCTCCTTTAAAAAAAACAAACAAACAAACAAACAAACATCAGATGCTATAACCTTGACACCACCTCATAGGATGCTGCCTTGGAAAGGTAATTCAGTTTTTATATCAACAAATGTGTTCTAAAAGTGTGTGCACACATGACAAAGCAAGCATTCAGTAGTCATGTATACAGGCAATGCCCCAAAGTTTTGTGGGTAAACATGGGACATTCGCAACTCCTTAGGTGGACATGACCCATGTTTGAGGATAAAAAAAAGAGGGGGATCATAAGCCATATTTTTTTTTTGGTAAAAAGTAGCATTTTCCCCCCCAATTACATGTCACGGATTTTTAGGATCCATTTTTTACAAGATTCTGAGTTCCAAATTGTTCTCCCTCTCTCTCCCTCTTCTGAAAATGGGAAGCACCTTTAAACAGGTTACACATGCTATCATGTAAAAATATTAGATAAAAAGAAAAAAACACAAAAGAGAACAAAGTAAAATAATATGCGCTGATCTGCATTCAGAGTCCATTAATTCTCTATCTGAATGTGGATAGCATTTTCCTTCCTGAGTCCTTTGTACTTGACTTGGATCGTTGAGTTGATGAGAAGAGCTGAATCGTTCATAACTGGTCATCACACAGTGTTGCTGATATGGTATACAACATTTTCCTGGTTCTGCTCATTTCACTCTGCATCAGTTTGTACAAGTCTTACCAGATTTTGCCTGTTCATCATTTCTTAGTGCACAAAGGCATTCCCTTACTTTCATATGCCACAGCTTGTTCAGCCAGTCTCCAGTTGATGGTCATTCCTTAAGTTTCTAGTATTTTGCCACTATGAAAAGGGATGTTACAAATATCTTTGCACAGAGAGCCCTTTTCCCTTGATCATAACCTGTTTAGGATACAGATCCAGTAGCAGCACTGCTGGATGAAAAGATATAGCCCTTTGGGCAAAGTTCCGAATTTCTCTCCAGAATGGTTCAAAACTCTGAGCATCAGTGTCACAATTTCCTCACATCCTTTCCAACATTTATAATTTTCCTTTGTTTTTCATCTTAATCAATCTGATAGGTGTAAGACAGTATCTCAGAGTTGTTTTAATTTCCATTTCTCTTATCAAATGTGGTTGAGGGAACTTCTCCACATGCCCATAGATAGTGCTGATTTCTTGATGCAAGTTTTCACATCAAGACTCCCTGTTCATATCTTTTGATCATTTACCATTTGAGTAATGCAAGCCATCTATTTATGTTGACAGTATAAACTCCCCTGGACAGAAACAGACTCCTCCACCAAGCTGTAAGGTAGCTTGTTTGTTTCTACGCCGATCTTACCCTCTTTTTAAGGACCCTTTTCTTCTCTTTTGGTAACCTCCCTTTTTAAAACATTGAGCTCCTTCATCTGATTGACTAACTAGAGCTCTTTCTCCTCAAGGCTATGCTTCCCATCCCTCTTTTTCTACCATATCAAAACCTCTCTGCTGTCAGCTGAAAAAATTATTAATGAACCTATTCACACTAAGTTCTTAATGCTAATAATAGCTTAAATCTCTATCTAAGGAATAGCTATATTTTAACTTGGACTAATGGCCTTATACTGGAGAAATAAAAGTGCTAATGGTGGAATTTTCAGCTTCAGGGGCAGATTTCTGAGGGTGAAAACTGGGGGCTGAAAGGTTTTCCTAGTGCCCTAAAATCAATTTTGCTTCAGTTTGCATAGCTCTGGTATTTCTGTTAAGCTGCTAAGATTTCTGACCTTGGATACCCGTCCAAAAAGGGCAAAGATTATCCTTAAAGAGAACCATATACATTCTTCTTTCTGTCGTACCACTTTCTTTTTTGTATTTTGCTGCACCCTCTAGTCTATATGGACCTTCACCTAGTTTATAAATCCATTAATCTATGTATCAAAATCATGATTCAAAACTATGAACTTGTAAGTCTTCCAGGTCAACTCTTCACTTTCCACATGAAGAAGTTGATATCCAGGAGTGAGAGGCAGAGGTGGCATTTGAATTCAAGTTTCTGACACCCAGTCCTACCAAGCATTATACTTCTACAGGAGACCATGAAAATAGCATTGAGAAAGAGACAGACAGACAGGCATAGAGAGAGAAAACACAAGACAGATGGAGATAGACAGCTAGCTTATATATACGTATATTATACATAGATACTATATAGTTCTGTATATATATGGAAATGTGTATATATACATATATACTCACACATATATGCCTATACCTATATATTATCTCCATAAACTACCTAGCCCAACAGCCTGCCTTGATTGTGGCAAAGAGAAATACTTTTGGGGAGGATACATTTCCTTTATGTTCATCTCAAGAGGGGCAGCTAGTTGGTGCAGTGGATAGAACATCAACCCTAAAGTCAGGAGGACCTGAGTTCAAATTTGGTCTCAGACACTTAATACTTCCTAGATGAGTGACCCTGGGCAAGTCACTTAACCCCAATTGCCTCAGTAAAAACAAAAATTTAAAAAGGGCAACTACTATGTTCATCTCAAGAAGTTGGGAATATGTCCCTTAATGGCCCCAACTTTTCTTTAATAATCCCTTAGTGACCTGGCATTTATATGACACTAATTTCTGAAGCATTTATGTAGTTTTTCATTCTGAAATGCAGATTTGGATTTCGTTTGCTTATTATACAATATTTAATGTCCTCATTCCTGATTCCAGGAGAATCATGAATTCAAGTAAATAAAGTTTTGGTAAATAAGACTTTGCAAGCTATTCATAATTGAAAGATGTGTTAGATGCATCCCCTTTAACCCCCCTAGCCCCATCCTCCAATTGTATTTCATCTTTCTAGGCTTCAAAGCCCATGTGTTTTATTTTATCCCCATAAGAAAGTTTAGCTAACCATCTCTCCAACTTTTCCAGGTCTAGCCGATATAGAGCAGCATAGGTAGTGATGGTTTTATATAAAAGGAAATACTCATTGGGTTACACTCTTGAGAAATCTGTGATGACTCCATAATCCCTATTTCTTAAATCTGTAACTAGTAAAGAATGGTAAATCTAGATTAGCAGAGAATAACCAGGAGATGGTGGGGCCATGCCCGGGGGCACTACATTTGCAATCTTTTAACAGTAGTAAGAACACAGTTCAGCACATCAGTGGCAAAAAGAATTGATTAAAAGAGAATCCCCTTTCCCTACGCTGCTTCAGCACTCCTTCCCAGAAGCATTCTTGTGTCTACTTCCCTGACAGCTTCACCCCTACAAGTGATGATACAAGCTGTCACCCCAACACATGGTTTGAGGTATTCTCTCAAATTGCAAGAAATCATACTCTTGCCTCTGCCTATTTGAAATCAAGCTGACAACATAGAACCATCCAGCCATCCTTCTCTCTTTCTCCCTCTATCATTTATATAGAAAAAGCAAGAAAGAGATAGTTATCTCATGTTATGTGTGTGTGTGTGTGTGTGTGTGTGTATATATATATATAAATATATATATAATACATAGATATGATATTGTTGTGTACATATATACAGATATCTGTGGGTGTGTATATATATATATATATATATACACATATATATGTATGTATATGTATATATATATATATATATATATATAGGTATAGACACACATACACACACAAATAAGTCTAGACCCATACCTATACATATATATGTATCCATTAAAGACCAAGAGCTGGTAGAGACATGCCAGAAGCTGGAACCTTTCCTATGGCCCAGGAAAGAGTGGTTTTTATATTTTAAAATAATTTGTATTGTGTTTTTAAATGTAGAAAACCCATCTTGAAGGTGGTATTAAAAACAGGTAGGAAGGCACATTTGGAACTCAAACCATTGTTTTTTGACCCCTGCTTTAGATTCCTTTCCCTAGAAAGTATATGGACCATATATGGTCCAAGGGAAAGGAAAGAAATAAGTAGATGAACATACTTAAGAGCCACATACTACTCCTAATCTAGCCAGCCTTAGTCGTGCTAAACAGATAGTTTTTTTTCCCTCCAACTGAACTGATAGGAAGATGCTTTGAAATTCAGAAACTCAACATCACACATTCGAAACAGTAGCACTGGAAGAGATACTATAGGTCATCTAGGCAATGCTTTCATGTTACAGATGAGAAAAACAGAGCTGATTTGCCTGAAGTCAAACGTTCAGAAGTGTGAGAGTGCTACACTGAAATTGGAGTCAAGGTCTTCTGAGTGCCACTTAGTTGCAATGTCAATGTCAATATTAATATCAATAAATATTTATTAAACACCCACTAAGTCCCAGGCACTTCGCTAAGCACTGGGCATACAAAAAGAGGCAAAAGATAGTCCCTACCCTGAAGGAGTTCCAAATGCAATGAATAAATAGTTCAGGGCTTTTTCCAAAATACTATCTCACATTGTACAAATGAATTCAAAAAGAAGAAAAAAGTTTTGTAAGAAGTAACAATGGGGGCAGCCAGGTGGTGCAGTAAGCAGAGAACCAGCCCTGAAGTCAGGAGTACCTGAGTTCAAATCTGACCTCAGACAGTTAATACTTCCTGTCTGTGTGAATCTGGGCAAGTCACTTAACCCCAATTGCCTCAGCAAACAACAACAACAAAAGAAATAACAATGACTTTTATGCAGCCACTGAAGGTTTGCAAAGTGCTCTAGGTACTGGTTTGCATTGATCTTGAGGACAACCTTGTAATTTGGGCAATGGTACTTATGTCTGGGGACCAAATGCCCCTCCCCGAATAATGTCATCACTTCTGATCTCATCACCATGTAGTACACTCAGTCCTTGGACACCACCTCTGATTGGAGGGCTTAGAGCATAAAGCACCAAACTACCCAGAGCCTTCAAAAGGGGACAGAAATTCTATCTTCAGCTCACTCCTACCTGGTTTCAGCTCCATAGAACCACCTGCCTCAGGACCACTGGGTACCCTCCATGCTATCTTGACCCCTGGCTCACCTTTTCTTTTCCAGCTTTCTTTTACCTAGCCTCTTCTCTTATCAGACAGTAAACTCCTTAGGGGCATTTAGGGATTAAATATGTCCTACCTACAATAAAAGAGACTGAGGCAGACCTTTAAACCAATGGCATTTAGTTAAAGAGTCTATGGTCTCCTTTAATTAAATGAACCTCATGATTCAGGCCAGTTCCAATGGACATGTGATGGAAAAAGCCATCTGCACCCAGAGAGAGGACTGTGGGAACTGAGGGTGGGTAACAACATAGGATTTTCACTTTTTTGTTTTTGTTTACTTGCTTTTTTTCTCTTTTTTCCTTTTTGATTTGATTTTTCTTGTGCAGCATGAGAATTGTGGAAATATGTACAGAAGAAGTGCATGTTTAACATTTATTGGATTACTTTTCATTTAGGGGAGGGAGTGGGGGGGAGGAAGGGAAAAAAATTTGGAACACAAGGTTTTGCAAGGGTGAATGATGAAAATTATTCATGCAGATGTTTTGAAAGTAAAAAAGCAATAAGTGACTCTCAGATCTTCCTCATTCTCTGAGACTCCCCCCTTCTTCCAAGATCTTATATTTATAAAATATGATATTCAAATATGTAAAAAAGGCATGGTGAGGTACATAATCTCACTGGTTGGGATATGATGCAATCACATACTCATACTGGACAAGAGAGACTGGTCCAGAGGTACAAAAATAAATTGAAGGACTTGAATCACCTTTGCCACACTGGGTTTGATCACAATGACAAGGAAAAAAAGGGTAGAGAGTCTCTAGTTAACTTCTTACACTTGAACAAGTGAACTTAGAATTTGCAACTCACAGCTTGAGGCCTTATATACAGAACTATGGTACGATTTTATCAAATTGATCAATGATTGGAATAGAGTAAGGGTCCAAATGATTTATTTCTTATAGTCAAAAACTGCCTCTTTTTCTTATTTTTATCCCCAACATTTAGCTCAATGCCTGGCACATAGTAGGAGCTTAACAAATGTTTACTGAAATGAATTTTGCAGATGAGAAAGTTGAGATCCAGAGTTGGAGTGACTTTTGCCCAAGGTCCCATAATTAGTAGTATCTGAGGCAACATTTAAACTCGGGCTTCTGCTGTCTTCAAGTCCAGTACTCTGCATGCTGCTTAACAGCTCCTTCAAAATTCAATATTCACTAAAGCAAATGTTTCTTACTTGTCTTCCCTATTTTCTTCCAAAAAACAAAACTGAAACTGAAACCAGGCACACACTGAATTTGTATATAAAATGCTAAGATGAAAAACAACAAAGCCCTTCCAAAGGACTTGAGGTATCCTCTAGGGCAAGAATTCCTCCTTGGGGTTTTCCTCTCTCTTTTCTGTGACCTAATATTTCTCATTAGTGTAGGAGAACAACCTCCAACTAAGGATTCAGAATGATGATGATGATGATGATGATGACGACGACGATAACAACAACAAAATTTACAAAGTGATACAAGGTCTGCAATACACTTTATAAATATTATTTCCTCTGATCCCGGAAACAACTTTGGGAGATAGTTGCTATTATCATCATCATGGTACAGATGACACTGAGGCTTATAGCAGATAAATGATTTGTCCAGGGCCACACGGCGAGCAAGCAAGTATCTGAGATAAGATTTGAACTCAAATTTTCTTAATCACTCAAGTTCTGGCACTCTGGCTCAGAGAAAGGATAAGAATCTCTTCACTCCCTTAGTACAGAATGATCCTGATCTCTCCTGAAGACTTATTCCTGAGCTGGAAGTATCACCATATACAATGGGGAAAGTAGGAGATTAGCCTGTTGGTACCATCCAAAATACTAGTTAGTTCAATGGCCAGAGATGCCTGAAAAAAAGAATTTTAAGGCTCTTTTAGTAAGGGGTGGTATGTGATATAAGTAACATCTAACCACACAGACTAGGTTAATCCCCCCCCCCCAAAAAAAAAAACTAATAAATTATTCTTGAGATTTAATTGGTTGTGGGAACTAAAGGACTGAAAGTAAAAGGGAGATGAACATTTCTTAGGCTCAGCTTACCTGAATCAGATCTGGCCCAGAACATCCTATAGATATCCACTATCTCAAAGTTACCATGGGAAAGGGAGAAAGAGGTATAAGATACCCTGGCTCTATGTGGATACCAATGGAGCAAGGGACAGGTTTACTAAATAGCCCTTCTTGCTACCTGACTAGTTCACTTCCTTTGATATGCTAGGATTTATTTGATAACTTTTAATTAATTTATTTATTTAATATTCTCCCCAGTTACATGTAAAACAATTTATTACATTTATTTTGAAAACTTTTGAGTTCCAAATTCTCTCCCTTATCTCTACCTCGACGGCCATTAATAGATCATATGTGACGTTATGCAAAACATTTCTATAAAAGTCATGTTCTGAAAAAAAAAATACATATCTCCCACCCTAATAAAAAAAAAAACCCTCAAGAAAGATCAATGGGGGCGGGGGAGAGGGAGAGAGAGAAAGAGAATGCTTCAATCTGTATTCAGACACAATCAGTTCCTTCTCTGGGTATGAATAGGATTTTTCATCCTAAGTCCTTCAGAGTAGTTGTGGATCATTGTACTGTTGAGAATAACAAAGTCATTTACAGCTGGTCACCCCAAAACATTGCTATTGCTTTGTACATAGTACATTGAAATTTGCTTGATTTCATGGAGGACTTTCCAAGTTTTTTCCTGAGAGCATCCTGCTCATCATTTCCCACAGAACAATACTATTCCATGACAATTACATAACACAATTTATTCAGTAATTCCGCAATTGGAGGGGATCCCATCAATTTTCAATTTTCTGCCCTGAGAAGAGAACTGCTACAACTATTTTGTACATATAGGTCCTTTTTCTTTTTTAAAATCTCTTTTGGTGTTCGTGCTTAGTAGTAGTATTATTGGGTCAAACAATATGCCTGAATTTATTACCCTTTGATTGTAGATCATATCTTCTGATCATTTATCAATTGGGACATGGTTCTTAATTTTTTAGAAATTTGATGCAGTTCCCTCTATGTTTGAGAAGTAAAGCTAAATACAGATGTATATATATAAGTATGTATATATGATATCTTTTGGACTGCTTCTTGTGCATGGATCTTTACTGGTAATGTGTGGTGATCTCCTTATAATCACCATGAATTTTTACAATAACTTTGGGGCAACCAAAACCTTGAATTCTTCAGAGATCTATGCTTTCCAGACATTTAGTATCATAAGAAGAATATAGGTATTAAAATGATGGGCCTTTGTTTCAGGGAGAAACTTGAAATCATTAAAAGTACTGTGTAATTCCCCAAATGTAAAGCAACTTCATCATCATTTGTGGCATATATATATATATATATATATATATATATATATACACACACACACACACACACACACACACACACAGTGTCTGTCCAAAATATATGTAGTTGCAGATCACTGCTATAACTTGTCCATCTAACTGTACAGAATAATCTAGGCAGCGTGTATTTCACATTCACTTGGCTTTTCCTATGTGAATGCTTAACGTACACTCTTTGAGGTACTCGTGATTCTCACTGAAAATGCTTTGCAGTGAATGATGTTGTTCACAATCAGGAGCAGCTGAAGGACCTCACCATCTGCAGAGAATCCCTCTTCCATTTGTAGTCTACAGTGGCCATCCTGCACCCTGCAGATGTAACCCCGTATTATGCCTTGATTGATATTCATAATCACAGGCTTGCTAAACAAAGATATCTCTATCACTGCATCTTGATTTTGATATGTACGAAGGGCAAAGCTGCTTTGGAGGAGAAACTTAAGTTGGTCTTCTACTATTTCAAATCAAATGATTTTTCCAATCAGCAAGAGACAATTACACGGGGATCCTGTTATCGGTCCACCTTTCAATCAATTGTAAGACTCAAAATATGAGATCTATGTATAATATCATTTATGAAAGTCTGCCTATTTCCTTCTTATGCCTTCATCAGTGATGTCCTGAATAACGTGTCGTAAGTGGTTCTCTTTTTTTGTACCGATGAGATGCATATGGATGCACAGTTATTGATGCTTTCCCAGGAACCCCATTCTTTTTGGTCCTAAGAAACATATTGAAGGATTTTCCTTCCTCAATGACAAAATGAAGGGGTTGATAGATAATTTCTAAGTCCTCTTCAGCCCCAAATTCTATATTCTTTATGAACTTCTGATTGGGTGCTAATCCGATACGAAGGTACAATTCTGAGGCAGAAGATATAAGGATGATTAAGGTGGGTCCTTGATGCTCGTGGAGCTTATCATATAGAAAAGAAGAGCAGCATGTGTACAAATGGTTGCCATATAAGGAAGCATACGATAAATGCCACATGATCAGGACAAAGAGTAGGCCAGAAGAGTTTACGGGAGAAAGAGATCACTCCTGCCATTTGAGCTGGGACTGGAAAGAGGAAGAGAATTTGGATAGGCAGAGATATTGGGGGGAATGCCTCATAGGCAGGGGGAATGAAAGAAGCAAAGCAATTCAGCAGAGTGATGGACACACAATGTAGTGCCATAAGTATATTCTAGATAAAGCTTAATTCACTGATTTTTCCAAGCCTACATCTGGTTTTCCATGCTCACTCATACAGAGCTTTAAGACTCAAGAAGAGAAAAATAATTGACTCTTGTTTTGTTCATGTCTGTGCTTTTATCACAAGGTTCCAACCCGACTTCCTTTAGAATTGGAAGCAGTCTTTTGCCTCAGTTGAGAACATTATAGCAAATAAGTTTATTCCATTCTATGGATGCTACAAAGATTATTTTTCCCTGAGAAAATCAGAGTGAGCTCACATGACATGACTGGTGAATCTCATGTCTGTTCCATGATTCCATGCAATCTCCTTTTCACTTATTTCTGTCTTCTGTAATAGTTACCTAAGCACATGTCTTTCAATATTATTAGATTATAAGCTGCTGGGGGAAAGGACCTGTATCTGTATCTCCAACACTGAACAAAGAGCTTTGTACATGGTAGCTGCTTAATAACTTTTTTTGTTGTTGAATTAGGTTGAACTGAAGTGAAATGAATACAACCAAAAGGTCCAAACAAAGCTGTGTTCTAGATATAATGACCTAGGCATAGTGAAGGAAAGAAGATGGAAGAAAGGAGAGAATAGTGAGTGCCTAAGAGAAACAAAAAAGGTATAGAGAAAGAATTGTTAAAAAAAAAAAAAAGTAAAAGAGAGAAAAAGAAAAAGTCTAAGTGATGAGGCTTGATGAGTACCACAAACATGTGCCCCCTTCCAGGTCATTCTATGGCATTCTCCCTGCAGGTGTCCTGATGCTTAATTAATGGGTTTTGATGCTCCTTGTACCTGCATAACTGATAAGCCTACCACCCCTTTAACTGATATTTCTGTGAGCTACATGGCCAAACCTATCCATCATCTTTTGAGTAGGCTTTTGTTGAGGAACCAAGAAATACTATTACCTCTAGGGGAGGGACAGATCGTTTCATGGAGAGCAAACCTAGTATAATGAGTAGTTTACCCATGGCAATGGCAAGCCAGGGAGGGAACCCTGTTTCTGACCCATTGGCTGCATGACTCTAGACAAGTCAGTCCACCTCTGTAGTATTCTGAGCTCTGAGGACAGATGATGAAAATAAGGAGCTAAGCTACAGCACATGCACATGTGTAAGAGGGAAAAGAAGGAGAGGAAAGAGAAGGGAGAGAGAGGAATAGGTTTCATCTAGCAGCTCCCCACGTGGATGAATAAAATCCCAGGTCTAGTCTCTCTCCCTAAAATGTTGACAACTCCTCTACCTTTATGGATAGTTGGATTAAACTCCATTTTCTGATACTCTGTTTCTCAAAACCTCAAAATTACCATCAATTTTCCATTTATAATTTGATACCACTTTTAAATTTGGTTTTTATTCAAAAGAGCCCTTTCTGGGTTTGATCTCTGGCTTTGATCACTTCCAATCAAATTGCCTTAGATTAAATCTTCTTTTGGAAGGCCCCCATTTTTTCTGGGTGGTAGAATACCACTACGCTCAGAGTGTTCTGTGTAATTAATTAGGGAATCCAAGTCACAATGGGACATTTTACTTAGAAAATTTTGTATTGAAACAGCTGCCTCTCTCATTACCAGGAGATCGGTACCCTTTCAGATGCTGGGGCTGACATTTCTGTTTTTCCATTTCTCTACAAAATGAGCATCTTGAAAAATTCTAAAGGGCCTGTTCATGAGTAACTTCCACAGTGGCATTTATATAGGGCGGGTTTTTTCCCACACACACTTTTTATCATAAGAAATTATGTATGATTCAAAAGCTAATAAGTTCTGGGGCAGTCTTAGTCTGTCCAAGGATACAAACTTTGGGGAACGAGAGGAACGGAAGAGCCGGGCGGGAGCAATGGTAAAAAGTCAGCTGTGGGCAAATATGCAGACATGGAAAGGCAAACAAAGGAGAAAGAGAAAACAAATAGAGGGGAGAACCTAGCATTTCCCACATCTCAGGCAGCCAGAGATGCCCTATATAGCCCCTCTCCTGCTGGTAAATAACTAGCTTTGACCCTCATTGATTTTCTGTCAAATAGGCATATTTACCTTTAAGTACATGCTCAAATACTAACTGGGAAAACCTTTCTTTAGGAAAAACATTCTAATCTCAGAGTATTGGAAGGGCTCTATCTTATAGGCACACAAACAGAACCAGGGCTGAGCCTAAGAAGGCCTTTTCCATTGCTTTCTCAGGCCTCCTTTGAGGGACTCGCACCTATCTTTCCAGGTGTCCAGGCCCCACCTAATGGACTCTGGCTTCCCTGCCTCACCTTTCGTCCTACAGCTTTTCATTCTACATCCTACATCCTACAGGGCCTTCCCAAACCTACAATTCCCCATTATCTTTCCAATTCTATTCTGGTCTTCAAAGTCACGATCCTTGTATTGCCTGTTCACCCTGGAACTTCTCTTAGTGCCTCTTCCAGGGGAAAGAGGAATGGAAGAGGCCGCCACAGGCTCCATATTTCTCCTATTGGTGACTTCTTGGAGTCTCACACTTTTGGAGGAACCAAGGCTGGCTCTCTTTCATTTTCTGTCAAGGTCTATTCCTGACTTCTTTGTAATTTCCAAGCCATCTTGCCCCTGGTTTTCAGCTCCGTGTTGTGCTTATCTCCTCCCTTTCCAACATAAGCTCCTTGAGGGAAGGGGCTGGCTTTCTTTTTGTTTCTTTCTGCACCCCCACTGTCTGGTGATAAGTATTTAGGAAATACTCATTTTTCTTCCTTCCTTCCATGATCTGGAACTTTCTCTCTCAAAGGGAAGCCCATCTGACCTTTGCCTCGTTCCTTAGGATGGTTGACTAGCTAATGTGATGAATTCATTTAAATTAAGGTGTTCATGCTTGGTAATGGCTTCATGTATTAGTACTCTCCGAAAACACTTGTAATATCTTACCCCAAAGGAGTGATTAATGACCAGGATCGCAAGCTACATAGCATGTCTGGAGTGAAAATATTTTTCTACATTTGCTAACTTTGCCTGCTTGTGAAATTAGCCCTATTGGCAAAAAAGGCAGCAAATGCTGTCTCTTGTCTGTTTCTTAGCTTTGGATCCCAGGGGACAGATTGCCCAAATGTATTCTGGCCTCAAAATGCTGCAATTCACACACACACACACACACACACACACACACACACACACACACACACAGCAAACTTTAGATTTTATAGGAAGAAAACTATATAAGATGAACTTAGAATTTTTCTTCTTGGTTAGAAAACCCATTCTACTAATTCACCTACTAATGTAACACATAATAAGGGGAGAAGAGAAGAGAAAAGGACAAAAACAAAAAGGGGAAGGGAAAGGAAAGGAAAAGGAAAAGAGAACAAAAGAAAGGAAAGCAGAAGAAGAGAGAGGACAGAAGGGAAAAGGGAAGAGGAAAAGAAAAGGAGAAGGGGAGGGAAGGGAAGAGAAAGGGAGGGAAGGAATGATAAAGACAAAAAGGAGTTAGCTTCTTTAAAAGATGACTCACAACATGATATCACAGAAGAGTTGGATTTCATAAAAGCTGAACAGAATCACCTCCAAATCCTCTTTTTTTCCCCTTGGAATTTTCCTTTTTAAACAATCCCGTGAGGTGACCATCCTACCTGAGAACAGAATTTATTTGAAATCACTGACTCCAGTTCACTCAGGAAATCTTATCTCCATGACCCCTTCTCTAATATTAGATTTCATCTACCTTTTAGCCTTTACAGTACTGTTCTTCTCAGTGTGAAGGTTCTTTTCTTTTGCAAAGAAAACATAAGTACTGTCAATAAAAAGTTATTATAATAAAAAAAAACTAAAAAAGAAAAAGAAAACATAAGTAAATTAACAGTGGAAGAATTGCTTCTTTTCTTGCTCCTCCTATCTCCCCTGCCCTACTCCTCCACCCCATGATTCCATCCCTTCTTTGATTTCCTTCTTTTCAGCTTGATCCCTTTGGGGCAGAATTCTTCCTTATTCTCTGTCCCTACTAAAGTCCTCAAAGCACATTTTCTTTTTCTAGCCTCCTGACACTTTCACTTTCATTACTCCCAGAACAGCAACTTTCCTACCCAGACAAAATGGGCTCCCTGGGAATTGCCAACTATATCATTATTTAAACAAAATTACATATGTATGTCAATTGAATTGTCTTCCAATATCAGTGGTATTTCTCAGTCAGCAAGGGCCCGGGCAGAAGGTGTTTTGCATTTTCATCTACTTTAATGTCCAACTGCTCAGCTAATGAAATCACTAGAGCCTGATGGGAAGTTCAACTTTTAAGCCCATGTGTTTTTTTTTAAACCCAAGTTTTTACAACATTTTTCTCAACTGAAATGCTGGAGGTTGTTGCATTTGATCCGTTGTTAAATCTATTCTGTACAGAGTATAAGCTAGAAAGGGTCTTATCTGATGAGAAAATCAGTTTATTGCCACCCTCTTAGATTGCCTAGGGTAGCTATTTCCAAGTATGAAAATTACAGAAATATGTGATATTCTTAATTTCGACTTCTGCATTCAGTTTCTGCATCTAATTTTGTATTAAAGTCTCAGAGGCCAAAATATTTCGAGATACCTATGCAAATTGCAGTGGAATGGAATAGTTTGGATTCAGGAGAAACAACAAATACTCAAAATATTACCAACTAAAAGTAAGCATGTTAACCAGGTCAAACAGAACCCAACTACTGAGCTGGTCTTTCATCACCACTGGCCTTTTTTCATGCTTTGTCACTCTTGGAGCCATTTACGATTAAATGGCCAAGAATCTCTTCAGTTTTCCTTAGGGCCAGGGAGAGGAACTACTAGAGTATGTGATTTCCCATTTTCTCTATCACATATAGACGTCTCATTGTTTTGGTCGGAGCAAAGACTTATGCCATCGGCCTCCCCCCCTTTGACCAGATGTAACGTGAAGTAGGACAAGGAGCCTGATTCAGATTGAAATCACTGTTCTCCTTGGTTGAGGTTTTAAAATGCAAGTCACTCCATTTTTAAACTGCATCTCAGATTTCCATCACTTTGAAAATCATATGCAGTTAAATTTGAGTGATCAGAAAAACCAGGACAGTAAATTTGGTCTATACCACAAGACACTGTTGCAGTATGTCATTTGTCTGCAACTCAGCAGTGATGGTAAAAGAATAACCAAAAAGAATTCCTCTTTATGAAGAATAATGAAACAACTCCTTTTTCTGAACCTCAATTTTGGCACACATAAAATAAAGAAAAATTACTCATCTCTCTTACAGGGGTATTAGAGAAAAATAAAATCATACATAGAATAGAAAATTGTCTGGAAAATAAAATCAAATATCATTCTATCATTTTATGAATATCTAGGGAATATGTACAGGAAGGACCAATGCTAATGAGGCAAATGTATTCCTAGAAGAACCTTCTTTATTAATTGAAAGGATTCCTGGGACATCATCACACATGAAAAAGATAGGCCCTTGTGTATAAAATCAGGAATTATTAGAAAGAATATTTGGGTTGAGGTAAATAGAAAGAGAAGCAGAAGAGATATTATCATGTGAGCATAGTAGAGATGACCTAGAGAGAGAAGAAGGAAACAAATTCACAAATATGAGCATCAACTTAGTAGGAAGGTTTGGTACTAGATTGTGAAGGAACATCAGCTGGAGACCTTTTCTCCTGTTTTTCTCCATTTTCCCCACCTCTTCTATGCAGAGCATCTGGTAAATTTTAATTTTATACTATTTTTTGAGAAACAATAATGGATATAACAAATAGAGGACTATATTTGGAGTCTGAAAGAGCTGGGTTTAAGTCATGCTTCTGACACATAAGCACATCATTTTATCTCTTATTTCCCTCAAGAAAACTATGAGAAGCTGTAAGATACCAAGAAGCTGCCTATCTTCATTGATGTAAAACTGAATGTTTCTTCAACACAGTGAAGTACTATTATGGACTTGATTTAGGTCGACAAGAAAGTGCAGAAATAGAAATGATAGAAACCCTTAAAGCTAGATCAAAGAACATTTGTTAAGTCCCTTCTATGTATAAACAAGTATGGAGAGTGCCACAGAGGGATAGAGAACTGGCTTTGGAGTCTGGAAAAGTGAGGCTCAAACCATACCTTTGATATATATTGACTAGATGACCCTGGGGAAATGTCAGCCTCTATATGAGCCAGTCAACACTCTAGATCTGTTGCAGGCAGAGGTGGTAAAGGGCATTTCCTCACTGGGAGCCCTATCGTACTGAAATCTTTAACATGAACAATAACACAAAATGTGTCCACCATTTTTACCAGGTGTCATGGATACAAAAAAACAAAATAATGTGCTCCTTGAATTCAAACCCTTATAGCGTGTCAAGTGCAGTAGAGAAATAAAATAATATAGTCATGTATAGATGTAACAGAAGGCAGGATATACTGGCTACAAAAGAGAGACTTTAGCAGAGGTCAAGGAGAAGCTGAGGAGTGAGAAAAAACTCATTTGCATACACGAGGGAAGTCTTCAAGAAGGTTTAAATTGTGAGTTTCCTGACTATTTTATTATTTTTGTATCATCCCCGATTAGCATTTGCTGTTGTACAATCATTTTTCAGTGGTGCCCAACTCTCCATGACCCCACTGGGGGTTTTCTCATCAAAGATACAGGAGTGGTTTGCCAATTCCTTCTTCATCTCATTTTACAGTTGAGGAAACTGAGGCAAATAGGGTGAAATGACCGTCTCACTGTCACTCAGCTAACAAGTATCTGAGGCTGAATTTGAACTCAGGTCTTCCTGACTTCAGGCCTGGTATTCTATCCACTGAGCCACCTAGCTGCCATAATGACTGACACAGAACTTGGAGGAAGTGATTCTTGGGGAAGGAAAGACTTTACTTTGGTCACAGGTTTTCAAGTCACATAGACGTGAATGATAGTGTGCCTAGTTTTTAGCTAGTTGAATTGTAGAGTCTGAAAGGCCTTAAATGTCAGGTTAGAGAGTATGTATTATATCCTAAAGGTAACTTCATTTTGGAATTGGAAGTAAATAAGAAAAGCAAACATACTCTGAAATACACCCAAGATTTTGGAGAAGGCAGATTTCAAGGGGTAGAAAGGATAGATCTGAGCTTGTGGCCCACAATTCTACAAGAAAAGCA
Source organism: Sarcophilus harrisii (assembly GCF_902635505.1). NCBI lineage: Eukaryota > Metazoa > Chordata > Mammalia > Dasyuromorphia > Dasyuridae > Sarcophilus > Sarcophilus harrisii. The sequence goes on from NC_045432.1 coordinate 31,311,479, forward strand.
AGTTCAAAAGTATGCAGAGCTCTAAGTAGGAACATTTGACTTTAAGATGGAACCCTTCAAGGGCAACCTGGTTCTCCCATGTCTAGTTCCAGCAGTAATCTATAAAGGTTACCAGGACAAAAGATCATTGAGAAGAGCAAAGAGAAGAAGCATCAAATAAGCTCCTCCATTGAAACCAGCACAGTGCACAAAAGACAGTGGAAGTAGAGTCTGGTCAGGGAAGCAAGTGTGAACAGATGAAAGGCTCAGAGCCAATAAGAATACCCTGACTAGAGCGGCCTCAGGATAGGGCAGAAGCCCACAGTAGGGCTAGGGCACCCAAGAGGGAATGGAACATGGTAGTGATACCCTTACTTGGGATGACTCTGAATCACATAGAAGGGCATAAACCAAGGGCACTTTGAGAGTCAGAAAGCCAACAGTTTGGCCTTCAATAGAGGCATTTCAGGGAGGACAGAAGAATTTCAGCAGCACTCTGAGGAGACATGCTGGGGCAGGGCTTTTCCGAGATTGAAGCAGGGCTGTGACTGGGGACACTGCAGTCTGTTAGTGTCCTGGGCACAGACATACAGGAAAGTAGAAGCTAATGAGAAACATTCATTAGCTTGTATAAGATTCTAACTATTCTCTGGGGCCAGGACTTCTACAAAATGAGTGGGAAAATATGGGAAATTGTATAGATTATGAAAAGCTAAGGGAAAATATGAGTATTAATCAGAGGAAAAACAACCCAAACAGGGCCAAACCACCTTCACCCAAATGTGCAGAAGAAGCCAAGTCTGGCCCTGGAATTATTTCTGAAATCAATAATTGAAGCTAGAGAGAATAGCAAGCAGAGCAAATATTATGGGTGAAGACATACCCAAGAACTAAACCTAGGAGACGACAAATAATAGAACTAATTAAAAAGAATGGAAAGAAAAAAACTTTAAAAACATAAAGTATTAATGTAAAAAAAAACAGACCTACAAAACAGATTGAGAAATGATTCTTAAATCTGCCCCTGAAATGTTATCAGTCCAGAAGATTGAGGTTTGAAACACTGGCACAGCCTCTGGGTGGCCTAAGGCATGAAAAGCTCAATAGAAGAGGAAATGGGGCTCTTCAGGCTCCATGGATGAATCTACATAAAATACTTAAAGAGGGGGACTATATGAAAATGAACTATCTTTCCCATGGTATTGTGAAGTAAACTTCCTTTTGTCAAATATTATATGGACTGTGAATACTTCTTTTCCCTCCAATCCTGACCCTAAACCAAGAGACTGGCCCGAGTCAATCCTGGACCAGAAGAGAATCCATCAGAGCAAATGGCTAAAGGGGTTCAGTTCCTTTAAGCAGCTTGTACAGCATGTTTCATTGTGGAGTTGCTATAGGGGATATATGCAAGCTAAAAGAGCTGAGAAACATTCATTAGCTTGTATAAGACTCTGTCTATTCTCTGGGGCTAGGACTTCTACAAAATGAGTAGAAAAATATGCAAAATTGTACAGACTATGAAAAGCTAAGGAAAATATGAGTATTAATCAGAGGAAATACATTACGTTAATACTTATTGGGGGAAGGGTGGAATAAGTATTTATATGGCAACTATTATGTGTCAGGCACTGTGCTAAGTGCTATGCAAATATTATCTCATTTGATCCTTATAACAACCCTAGGGGGTGAGTGCTGTTACCATCCCCATTTGATAATGGAGGAAACTAAGGCAAACAGAGGCCAGTTTTAGGGGAAGGTATTCCTGACATCAGGCCTAGCTCTAACCACTGGGAAATCTAGATCCCTTATAAGGCAGGAGTTCTTAACTTGGGATCTGTCACCTTAAAAAATTTTAGATAACCATATTTTAATATAATTGGTCCCTTTGTAATGTTAAATATTTTGCTGTATACGTTTTAAAAAAACATTATTCTTAGAAGGGGCCACAGACGTCATCAAAGGAGACATGACATAGACGCAAACAAAAGATAAAGAAATCCTAGTAGAAGGGCTTTGACCATGCAGTATATACATGCAGACACGTGTAACGATATGGCAATACCGAGAGTGAATTTAAGCTTGTCTTTAAAATATTTTACTCAATAAATGAACAAAAATATTACCAATTTTATATTGGAGAAACTGAGAATGACATGTATAGTCATAGTTTTGAGTATATAGCCATACATACATGACACATGTAGCAACACATAAAAAGGCCCCAAAGAGAACAGGGAGACACAATAGACTGTGATTGAATTGGGAACTCCCAACCTTCTGAGAGAGGAACCTTTTTTGACCAATGCCAGTGATAATGAGAGAACTGCCCAGAGCACAGAGAGGGGAAGTAAGATGCACAGGGGCTCCCAGCTTGTGTCAGAGGTCAGAGGTCAGAAGTATGGAAGCAAGTCTACCTGGCTTCTAAGTCTGCTCTCTATTCACTAAGCCATGTGGCCTCTCCTGGCAAATAAAGCTTAGGAAAAAGAAAAAATCACTTTAGTAACTGAATCACACATGAGTGCTTCGATTACATTTCCATGTACACATGTGTATATATATATATATATATATATATATATATATATATACATGTATTATGACTGCACAAATTGTCAAGGGAAGAGTAGTTTACTTCAATAGACTCACAAATCCACTAATATGTGGAAATCTGTGCACAATATTCATATAAGCAAATCCCTGTTACATTCATTAATGATGGGGAACAATGGCATATGGAATCCCAAAGAATCCTATATACACATTTGTTTATTTGCATCCGGATTACATTTTCCACAACAGTTATATTCCTGCTTATTTTCTGCTTAGTATAATATGAAAACATAAAAATTACTATATGCTCGCAAGAGAGAAGAGAGAAGCAGCCCAGAAACATCCCTGGCCCACAGTTTGAAATGAATTTTGAAATATCCGTAAAGAGAAAACTCGAAGTAACTTACATACAGGGGTATGTGTGTACAACTTTTACAACTGAAGACCTAGTAGTTAAAAGTAGCTAAGGGATATCCTAGCAGGGATAATTGATTGAAACTGCAGAAATGGATTATTTTCTTTTGATATTCTTAAGCCAACTGACTCAAATGATGCTATCTAACTATGAAGCACAGGGACCACAATCTCCAAAGAATTAAGTAGTGTGGGTCAACCAAACGAGCAATGGAGAGTTGTGTGGTCAGCTCAACTTACTTGAGTAACAACTCAAGTTACTAAGTTATTACTCAAGTTACTTGAGTAATAAGTAACAACTTACTTATACACTACTAACGATACAGGTATCCAGGTCTTGGTACCGGCACCTCCTCCTAACCTCTTGCTTCCTAGAATTCTAGTTCAAGCTATACTCACATTGCCTCTGTCTCTCCTATGGAATTAATTACATATATGTTGCCTCCCCATTTAGAAAGTAAGCTCTTTGAGGAAAGAGATTGCGATTTTTCTTTTTATCCCAAACACTTAACACAGAGTTTGGCAAATGCTTAATAAATGTTAATTAACAAACAATTAGAAAAAGATTGAGTCAGTCATGTACAAAAAGCAAGAAATAAGAGATGGACAACCTACACTCTCAAATGTCAAGAGATCTAGAAGACCTTCCAGCATAACGAGCGGACTTCTCACGATGAGGATATGTCATAGAATGGTGAACGCATGGATGGGCTGTAATCTATGGCACTGGAAACAATACCCCCATCTATGAGAACACAGATCCATTGATATATCAGAGTAGTTTCAAGCCCAATCATTTTTCTTTTGTCTTAATAAGCTCTTTTGCCTGGATTAGAGTTGTCAAGATGTGAAAAAATGTTGACTAAGCCTGACTCCCTAATGTGAGAAAAGAGATCCATCAAATTCAAATATGCTCATCAATATGCACACAAGTTCATGTACTAATGCCCCACTGTGGGGAAAAATCAAGAAAAAAAACCTCTCCATTATCTTTTGGAAATCAAGTATAAACAGAAGGGTAGTGCATTTTCTGATGGTTCTTTGAAGCTGGCATCAGCAAGAATTTCAGCTTTAGGGAAAACGTCCCATTTCCACCTGTGCCTGTGTGCGCACTGGGGAAAGGTAGAGTTTTAGATGGGAGGGACAGCCTTCTATGTATTGAAGGTTTTTTTCCACACATAGCCACCTGATAGGATTGGACAGTATGGAATCTGATCGCATAGTTGCAGATAATACAAAAAGACCTTAGCATTGCACTATCTTGCTGGAGGCTAATCACTTTATAATGAGTTTAGTAAAAAGTACCTATACAATAAGTTGTAGCTGACAGCAGCCCAAGGGAACCTCTAAGTGCTCAAAATTAGCAGCTGAGAGATGTTGGATGGCATCCTTTTGAAGATAGGAAACAGATTCCTCTCGAAAATACAAGCAGTTTAAAGACAACATAAATCACCCAGATGGTAAAAGAAATAACTTGTTGCTATGGGCTTTATTCTGTGTTTGTTCCTACTGCTTTATGGAGTAACAGAAGACAAAAGAAAAATCCGTCTGTTAGCGTTCCAGTTTGCAGAAACAATACCTTAACACCACAGCTAGAATACTCTGGGGTAGTGGATATTGGACAGTCCAAGAAAATGTTTACTTCAAGTTCCCCTTTTGAAGTGTCTGTTGGACACAGACTGAGCATTCATCTAACTTTGAAAAGATGATGTAGTGTTTTAGTTGGTCAGAATTAAAAATGCCATAAATTGTCACAAACCAGTGGATGTTGGGGGGAAATGGGGAGCCCAAAGGGGTCACTGATTGTATTCTATAAGCTCCTGGCTCATTAGGAAAGGGGACTAGTCATTGCAGGCAATTGAACTGGGGTTACCCCGTGATGATGTTATTGATAATCATCCATAAGTCCTACTCAGTTCTACCTCCAGTGAAGATGTACCATGACTAGTTAAGAGAAGAGCAATCACAGATTCCTTGTTGGAAGGATATCTTTTTTTCACCTTTATAATATGACACTTAAAATTATAGAAAATAAACTAGAGAAGAGATACTTAAATTTTAAAATGAAAAACACCACCAAACCATTATATTTTCTGATAGCAAAGTGTACACACACAGTATATGCTGGTTTTATAGAGAGCAAAATAATCAACAGCCTGACATTTCTAATTGGCTTAGATGCAATCACTAAACCACTGGTATGTGCCAAAGTAAATACTTCCTACAGAAATTAGTTAAGTACCACATAGAGTTCTACAGACATGGTAAGAAGAAAACCAGTTTACCGTAGAATATGACAGTGCCCTGTATAGAGAGAAGTCTGATACCTAATGCAGACATTGCTGTTAAGTGACCCTGTACCAAGAACACTGGAGAAAAGTCCAAATTGTCAACCTTTCTAACATTCACAATGACATCCTCAGAAAAGGAGAAAGTAGAAGAAAAGGTATTCTCCTTCCCTGGCCCCAAGGTATTTCTTCTCAGTGGTCTATTGGATTCCTTCAGCTTCTTTTTCTTCTCTTATTGCAAACACTGAAATTAACAGTACAATACTGAATAATAATGTTGATAATGGGCATTCTTGTTTCATCCCTGATCTGATGGAGAAAATGTTTAACTCATTCCCATTACATATAATGCTTGCTGATGGTTTTAGATAGTCATCATTTTAAGGAAAACTCCACTTATTCTTAAGGTCTATAGTGTTTTTAATAAGAATGAGTATTGTGTTTTGTCAAAAGCTTTTTTCTGCATCTATTGAGATTTCTGTTAGTTTGTTATTGACATGGCCAATAATGTTGATAGTTTCCTAATACTGAACCAACCCTGAATTCCTGGAATTAATGCCACTTGGTCAGAGTGATAAATGGCTAAAATTTCATTTTATTTAATATTTTATTAAATTTTTGCATCAATATTCATTATAATAAATGGTCTGTAATTTTCTATATCAGCATCATATTTATATCTTTAAAAGAATTTGATTGAACTCCTCCTTTGCCTATTTTTCCTCAGTAGTTTATCTGGAAAGCTCTCTCTTCTCTACTTCCAGGCCCTTAAATATGATTCCACTTAGATTTTTTTTTATAATCCCCTCTACCAGCATGAACAACCTTCTGTCATATCAGGCTTTTCTATACTTCCTGAAATGATATCCATTCTCCCCGAATCAACATACTGGGGAGTGGCACCTTCTCACTGACTTTAAATGGGGTGTGGCTGACCTTCACTCTTACAACTTCTTAAAAAAATTTTGATAACTGATTGGCAAAATAACTGGTTATGCATGAAATATATAATAGTAAATATCCTTTATCCAGAAACATACTACAACAAGCCAATGATAAAAATAAACAGAAGATTGTAGATCTTTTTTTTTCTAAACTTGGTGATGTAGACCCAACTTCACTTTGAAAGGCCAGGCTTTAGAACCATGAATAACAGACCTCTTTGAAGATGTCTCTTAAAGGTGGTTCATTTATTATCTTCTAAACAGATTTATCATTTAGAAAACATGATCAATAAATCCATCCACTAAAATAATAGTGAGAAGGAGCAAAAGCCCAGTGCTGTCTACCAAGTAAAGGTAATAACATTAACTCCTTTAGTCCAGCAAATGAAAAGCCTTTTCTCTATAATGTTGAAGCAGTTACTCCCAGAGGCGAGATCAGAGGAAAAAGGAAACATTCTTGTTACATATTCAGCAAAAATGAGAAATTTTACATACTACAAATCTTTTGCATGGCCTCATTTATTTTTATTGGCAGAGAATACAGAAGCAAGTCAACATTTTTTTTGGCATCTATATGCCTCCCTGAAGACCTATAGAATCAAATATCAACTTTGGTTCAACCCATTTTTGTTAGGTGGCAGGACTTAGGCAAATATCAAGAAATATAGGAAGTATCTATTCACATCAGAAGTTCAAGTAGGGTTGTTTCCATTTAAAAGATATTCAAAAACTATGGCTCATTTACATTTCTCTTAGCTAGACCTCTGGATAATATTTTTAATACCTTCATTTTATTATTACTCTGCTATTTTCTTTACCTCCTTCCATATGAACTGAAATCTTAATTTGACGTGTCATTACCAGGGATTCAGTTCTCAGAAAGTGATCCAAACTTATAGGCAAATACTCCAACACCATTTTTCTCTAAAACAGGCTATTTAATGATGATCTGAATTTCAGTATGAAGAAGTGTGCATCGTATCCAAAAGAAAGCACACTAAGGTATTATCTCATGTTACATAGTGGACATCTGTGGTTCTTACTGCCATTTTTTCATCAGAATAAATTCGTATTTCAACTGCACTGCTCGTCACTCCCATCAGTATTCTTTCTACAATCCTTAAATTTCATTTTTAACACTTGTATAACACTTGCTCTAGATGGTCTGGGACATCCCTCCCACTTCTGAGAATACCTGATTTTATGAAATCACAAGGTGGCTTTAGTCATTCAGATCCTCAATTGCTCTTGTGAAATTGTGTGCCAAATTAAAATGCAGACGTTTCTAATGAGAACATACAGACAGACTATTATGGTTCTGTTGTTATTGATGAGTTTTTTCACCCCCAGCCAGCAGTGTGAAAAAGAACCAGTTGAAATCCTACTCTCCAGCCTGAAGGTAAGCATTACCAAGGAGGATTTTGAACTTGGTCACCAAAATTCAGATCCTGATTTCTTATGCCTGCAAATAATAAACTATGAGAAAATCACATCATCTCCCTTGCTTAACAACTTCTATTTTTAAAAATGTTTTCAGGAATTGGAAGACAAATGCTAATGTATTCTGGTTATCCCAATGGGAGGCAATGAAAGGCATGAGGTTGTCCTTCCACTTCCAAGATCCCGAGTCCCCATTAAGCTAATCATGTACTAGTTACTCTTAGTCTATTTACATTCTTTTATGTGAGTGACTCAATCATGGAAACAATCATAATTCTATTTGAACTAAAATAAATTTAAGTAATGTTTTCTCCCCAAGCTTAATCTTTTTCCCACTAGGAAACTAAAAACCTCAGCAACATTCAAACATAGCCTAAAACTCTTTATTCAAGAGGTACCACAATTATGTTTCTTTTTTTATTCAATTTCAAATGGCAGAGGATAAAAATACCCTTTTCTACTCTACCTCAGCATGATCACCCTGACCCTAATGCTAATAGAGATTAGTACACCATGGTTCCTTCTTAGTCCTCTCTTCGACCTAATACTTTAAGCCTTTGAAAGCCCACGCCACCTTGGTCGTGAGTTTTATTCTTTCACTCTTTCCCAACTACAAAATCCCAAGTTTGTCAAACTGGTGGAAGATGAATATTTAGTCTTCAAGTTTATGAAAATCAATCGTTTTGTTAAGCAGCTAGCTGCAATGAGCACTCTGCTAGGCTAAGACATGATACATGAAGAGTGTTACAAATTGGGGAAAGGAGCAAAGTTTTCATGGGGAAAGGAGATAGGTATCAGAGGTAGGGAATCAGTATGTCTTGCCAAGAAGTTTCTATTATAATTTTGATAAATTGCATTGGAAGAAAAAGTTAAGGGCTGTGAGTATTCTTCTATTTCATTTTATCCTCAAGGAGGAATTTCTCAGGAAAATCTGTCTGAAACACCTATCAGAAAGAGTGGAACTGAATGAATGAATGAATGAATGAAGCAGACAAGCAAGCAAACTTTTGATTAAATACCTAGAATGTGCCAGGAACTCTGCTAGGCAATGGGAATAGAAATACAATAATGAGACAGTTGTCCTCAAGAAGTTGATACTTTACTGGGAGTGTAAAGGATGATGTATGAGAAAATATCCTTAAAATAAGAGAACAGATATATGTGTAGTAAAAGAAGAAAAGCCAACATTGCCTGGATGTCAGAGCATATTGGATGAGTTTCAACCTGATGAAACCTCACTTGCATTAATGTATTTTGTGGTGAATCACCAAATAAATGGAGCCATTCTAAAACTACCAGGCAGAGTTAAAATACATTCAAGTTGGATCAGAATGAAGGGATTGTGTGCATGTTTGTGCTGACAACAAAATTCAAATCAATTCCACAAATATTTATCATATAACTTATGACATGTCAGATTCCTATCTCCTGAGTTCCTTACCTAACTTCCTACTTGCACTACAATTTCATTTGAAATCCTGATTTCTATGTTTCAGACTACAGTTTGGCAATGGGGCACAGATGTCTGATTGCTCCCTTATTCAACAGTTTGGTGTGGGCAAATTTTTTTAAAAGGCTTCACTATTTTAAAAAAACTTAATAGATATTAGTTATTTCTGGATAAAAATCTCTCTCCCAGAGAGCCTTCCTCTGGAACAACTGAAAAAAAAAACTTAAGAAAAACCAAATTAAGACAGCAGTTCTATATGACACTATATACAATGTTCCATATCCACGATTGCTCACTTTTCCCATCAAAGAGAGGAACATTTTCTCATCTTTAGAGACAAGCCCAATTTGAAAGAACTAAGGCAAAGTGATTCAGAAGAAAGACCCTTTTGCTGACAATATGAGGAGGCCATGATACACTTCTATAACAATAACAATGGGAAGTAGCAGCATAGACCAATTAACTGGTATAGAGACTGAATCTTCCCACTAGGCCTAAACTGGAACAACTTCTCCAAGAGAGTTAACTAAATAAATCATACCTGAAATGTACAATCCAATTACAAAATATAGGATCCAAAAAAGAAAACTATGATGAAATGGTCCAATGCTCTAGAAGAGATCAGATCCTTTTCTAACTTGTTAACATAATGAAAAGGAAGCACTAAGACCGCTAGCATAATATCATCTCTCAGTCAATGTTTTTAATAACTTTTTTCACTTTTCTATCATCAGCACAAAGAGTTAAGTTCTAGAACTCAAAAACTATTTTAGTGAACTGTTTAAAAAACAAATTTGAAAGAGACTGCTGAAATTTTATTTGGCATACTTGGTAATTTGAAGCTGATTTTAGTAAGATATTTTTAGATTATAACTTCTCTGCTGAAGAATTGTTTATAGTGGTTATTCATATTTAATAAAAATAATGTTAATTCTGTGATGGGGGAATTAAATGAGTCATCTAGGAGAACGATTATAAAGCCCCAATCACTGTTTTACAGTAATTGAAACATTACTAATAATTATGTGTATAAGTGCTGCCTGTTAGTAAATGAAGTTCCCAGTTTGAATGCTCAGGGACTTGGAAGATTCCTAAGAATTTGAAAGAAATGTAGTTTTCATTAAAAAAAATAAAATGTGATGATAAAAATAATGGTATGAGATGAGTTTCTTAGGTTAAACAGGATTTGAAGACTCCTTTTTCTCCCTCCTCTTTTTTCTCCCTTTTCTAAGTCATGCTCCAAAAGGATAGACTCTTCTTGGTACAGCAACAGACAAGGTGAATCAATCCTATGACTAGAAGGCACTTCAGAGGTCATTTTTGTCTAGTTGCTTCATTTCAGAGGAGGAAACAGGTCACCTTTCTCAAGATCACATAGATGGTCACAGATCTTTGTCTGAAAGGGACCATAGATACCATATAGTATGACCTTCTTTTTTAGGGAAAACTGAGACCTAAGGGAGGTGTGATGCCTTGCCTGTGGTTACACAGGAGTAAGTATAAGAAAGCAGAATTTGAACACAGGACCTGTAGTTCCAGTGTCAGCCCTTGGAACACCCTCCTATGGGACACGTCCCTCAATGGGAATGCCTTGACCTTGTGTGAACAAGTATTTTTTAAAAAAAGTATTCCAGTCTTTGTCACTGACTTCTTACACACAACAATGGAGTCATTTAGCTTCTTTTCCCTGAATTTCTTCATTTATAGGAGAGGGTTGTTTCAAGGATCAAAATAAAATAATGGCTCTATATGCCCATGGCCAAGCATAAAGTTCTCTACAGAAAGACCAGAGCTATTACTAATTGCAAAACTTGTTGCTAATGAATGTCTACTGGAAGATGTGCCCATGGCCTAGAGCTGGGGAAAACACAAATCGGCATTAGCCAACAAGTGGTACTGGGAATATAACAGAACTATTGCTAACACTGTTAAAAATATAAAAGTCATGCATAATTAGACAACAGTATTAAGATAAAAGGGGTATTAATAATATATGAAAAAAATTCATTCCAAGAAATATGTATACTAGGAAAGGAGTTGCATCTAGGTTATGTCTACACCATAAATGCAAAGCAGATCCCTATGTTGGAAATGAAAATGTCACATATTTGTAACCATCGATAAACTTATATGCACTTGGGGAAGAGAAAACTGTTTCAGTGATATTTTTCAGGTCATCTTTACAATCCGGTTATAATCATCTGAGTCAGGCTACCATGAACTGAAGTCACATTGTATAAACTAGACTAATGAGAGCTCTAGCTGTTTCAGGGCTTTTAAAGAAAAAGCTGGCAAATGATTGTCAACCTCAATGAAAAAGAACGGGAAAAAGCTCATCTCTTTATATTTTCACTGGGTGGGAACAATTTAACTTCAAGGAAAAGTTATCAAAAAATTAGAGATGGTTATTGCACATTTATTTATGAATATTTAATTGGAGCTCAGAGAACTGGCAGGATTTCAAGCTGTTGATCACAGATTTCTAAATGCATATTAGCTAATGGGTGTGTAAAATTATGCCTATCTTGTCTCAGATAAATGTCTAATTAAAAGTCCTGGGTGGGGGGAGGGGAAGAGAGGGCCCTTTCACATCATTACTAGGTGAAAAATAATATGGAACTGTGTACAGTGCTCCAAAGTCCTTGTACCTTCCCCATCTGGAGACGAGCAACCCAGGTAAACAAATTTTGCTCATTTAAAACAATATTTTGCTGTACACCCAGAACATAATAGCTAATTTTCAGAGAGCTTCAATTTACCTAAATTGATACGTGAGCTTACTAAAGCATAAGGGGAGCAACAATTTTTTCCTTTCATTATGACATAGTGGATTTCTAAATTCAGATTTGAAATCAAAAGCACCAAACCAATGCCAGGATTTAGATGGCTTGAGAAAAGCACTCTAAATTAGCCCCAGATTCAAAGTTCATCTCTGAACTCTCATCCCCAATTACACGACATTTACAAAACATGGTCAGACAGGAGTTAGGAAAAAGAATTAAGAAGGCGGGGTAGAAAGTAGTGGGCTGTAAGATTAAAATGAGTCATCAGTGTGATTCATCAGCAAAGAAAACTACTTAATCTGAAGTTGTGTTAAGAAAGAAAGGCAGATCTACGATTGGGGGGGGGGGTACTAGCAGACCTTCTATCCTCTGCTCTGGCTAGACCACAGCATGATTGTGTTCAGTTCTGAATATTACACTCTAAGGAAGGGCCTTGATAGACTGGACCAGAGCATCCAGGGAAATAATTTAGGGGACTAAAAGACCTCAAGGTCACGGCACATGAGGATTGGCTGAAGGCAGCAGGAGCACTCAGAAAACACTTTGAGACAAGGAACACCATAGCTATCTTAAAGGAGGGCTTCTTAAACTTTTCCCACCCCTGATCCTTTTCACTCAAGAAACTTTTAGGTGACCCTGGATATATAAGAATATAAAATAGGATTGCAAGTTAAAACATTTACTGATGATAAATCATAATTTTGCGATGCCCACCTTCAGTAACAAAGTACATACAGGAGAATCATGTGCAAGAGGGATTCAGCACAGTGTGTTTGACTCCAGGGGACAGAAGAAGAAATAGTGGATTAAAGCTAAAAAGAAAGTCAACTTAGCCTTGAGCAGTTGAGAAGGGGAATAAAACGCCCCGCCCCAGAAGTCTTCAATCACAGGCTGGATGACCGTTTGTTGGATATACGGTAGAAAAAAAGGGTTTAGGGACTAAATGACTGCTGAGACTCCCTCCCATTCATAGAGTCTGTGATGAATCAATACAAGAATGACCAGCAACTTGAGAAAAAGGAAAGGATCCCTTAATAGCATTAACTCTTGTTCACCAAGAAATGGGAGAACACATCTAGCACTTCTTCAGAGGATCCTAAATTTGGAGATAGAAATTCTCTTCTAGGTCACCTGGTCTAAAGTCCTCCCTTTATAGATAGGAAGACAAAAGAAGAGAGATGTCAAGTGAGTGGAAGAGCCAGCATTTGCCACTAGCAGTTCAGCTTCCATACCTGGGACTGTTCACTGGAACACTCTATATACCAAGTTCTCCTAACAAGACTAGCATGAATCTGCCATTTACCTAATCAGGAGATGAGAGCTTTTCACTGGGGTTTGGGGCCAGACTTTTTTGTCACTGGTATAGGGCAACCTAGTGAGGAAACTGCTTCCACCAATACAGAATGATACCTGGTTGGCAACTTACAGTCTTTAAGAGATGGCCCAACATCAGAATGAGAGGCGACGTAAGCACACACTACTGCATGTCAGAGACAGCACTACACAGAAATAAGGTTGTTCTGACTTGGAGGTCAAGGGTAGCTTTCTACCAAATAAGTCACACTCTACTTCTCATCACATTTTAGTGATATGACCTTAGTGTAAATGTGTTCCTTTTAAGAAAACTTGGCCTATAAAAATCCAGAATTACAGAAGAGATAAATTACAGAACCACAGAAAGATAGGGCTCAAAGGTCATCTGTTCAACCTCTTTCCCATTTTACAAATGAAAACAATGAGATAGAGAATAGGAAGTGATTTGTTCAAAATCGCAGATTGAATCTTGATGTTCCAAGTCTGTCCAACAAACCATGTTTCATCATTGGTTTTACATGGAGATTCTTTACCTTACACAAGGATCCACAGATTCCTTTATTCATGCTTTCTCTTATAAATACATAAGTTTTAATTTATACATAAATATGAATTCAATCAAGTTTGATTTGCTTGTAACAATTTCACTCAATTTCTCCTTTGAACTTATGTTCTAACTTGTATTACCGTTATTTGTTTACATGTTTAAGATGATAAGGCACATGCATGGGAAAGCTCCCCAGGTGTGTGGCAAGCAGAATTTTTTAGGAGGGGAGCTGTTTATATAAACAATTTGATTATATTCTAAAATTAAACATTCCAAGATTCATGAACTTAAGTGAGATATACTAATTTCTTGATGATGATTGAGAATACTAGCTAGAGAAGAGGCACTTAGGTGTTTGCCAGGCACAATGATCAGGGTAACCAGATGCTGTGCCCAAATCCCATGGCTGGAGTCACTAAGGGCAGCTCTGCAAGGGTTTAGGCAGAATATAAGAGCTACTCACCCACCCATCTTCCCTACCCTTTCCTGCATCTCACCCCTACCCTCTGCCAGTCTCATCTGTGAGCTCCTCTACTAAGGCAGACAGTGGAAATTGATGTGGAATGAATTACTGCAGCAATCCTCTAAGTCCCAAGCTCCAGAACAGGCAAGTTATCTCTCAGCTCTCAATCATGTCATGAGCACTAGGTCCTGGGCTAAGATCTAGAGCAGGTCCAATTCTAATGGCAATATTTTAGTCTGAATGTTTAAGAATTACAGGGGTGGGCAGCTCTTAGGGCATGGTCAATGGGGCTCCAAGGAGCTGCTATGCTACAAGCGGTTCCAGTGCCCAAAGAGCGAGTCTGGGGCAGAGTTCAGCATCAGTAATGGGACATGTTTTTAAATAAGGGATTGGAAGAGGGTAAGAAAAAAGGTGAAGGGGAAAGGAAGGGCTACCCACTTCCTGGGGTTCCTTTTAGTACATGGACATGAATGGGGTGCTTAAATAGACCTCTGCATAGGATGGCTAGGGTTTTCAGTTTCTTCCAAGGAATGGGATGGAGTGTAGGCAGGTTAGTTTCTACAAAGTGGGAGATACCACCAGTGACTATTGCATGGTATCAAGTATGTCTTAATAGATATGTGGGGCTCTCAGCTACATCACCACTTGGACAAACAACAGATTTCCCCTACCACTCCCCAATTGCAATCACTATGAGGAGCAACCTAGGTACAATTGAAGTTACTCCCTCCCACCTTCCCCCAAGCTTCCCCAGCATCTAGCACAGATGCTAGAACTAGCTCAAACCAAGGTTGTAGAGGGCAGGAACTCTGAAAAGGTACACTTAAGGCTCAGTATGATTGATTTAATCCTACAACAAGATATTAACTCAGTGGAATTGATGAGACAATTGGTTCCCTGGTGATATAATGATTGGCTTATACTCAGGATGATAAATTGATTTAATTGTAATAGAGTATATAAACTGGGGACAACCTCAGCCACAGAAGAGAAGACTTGACTAGCCTCATGGTGGCTCTTCTGCCTTCATCACTTCTCCACTAAGACCAAGGATTTGGGCTGGTCCTGAGAGCCTCCAGAGAGCTAATCTGGACACTATATTTTAATCCACCCCAGTGTGGGGTCTCTAGAAAGCAAAAGTATGTTTTGTCACCCCAACTTGGGTGCTCTAAAAAAGCAGGACATTACATTGAGATGTGTAGACTGCTGACTGGCTGACTGACTGAGACTGCTGGTGTAGCCTGGGAGACTGAAGGAGACAATAAAGACTTGGGACCTTATCCCTGACTATTCTTGGGGTGATTGTCCTGCTGAGACCAAGATTGGTCCCAAGGCCCTCCAGAAAGCTAACCCAGACATTACATAAGTTCCCAAGAAATACTGTGAAACTGACAGCATACACATTTATAACTCAGAAATGATCTACTATTACAAAACAGGACTTAATTTATTGTTTTGTTGATTCAGAGAGAGGACACTGCATACTCTTATGTCCATTTCAATGGATGGACAAGGATCCCAGATGTTGTGCCTTAGTCTGAGAGTTGGAGTCAGCAGAAAGGAAGGTTTATGAAAAACTCAGGGTGCAGGGGTGTGTGACAATTGGTGGATGTTGCCCACAGAAGCTGAATTCTACACACATACACGCACGCACGCGCACACACACACACACCCCTTAGACACTCCCTAGTCTCAAAAAATTATGGCCCTGAGTTTACATAGTGTGCCCGCAAGCGTGGTAGGAGGACCCTGGGGGCAATCAGTCAATAAACACACCTGCTATGTTCTAAATGGTAGGAATACAAAGGAAAGACAATTCTTGCCTTACATTTGCTCGTAGTCTAGGACTGTCAAAGTGTAAACAAATACAAATTATTAAATCATGTAGGACAAAATGGAGATAATCAACAGAGGGGAAGGGAATTAGGCAGATAAGTAACTGGAAAGATAAAATAAAAGGGACTGGGGGCAGATTTCCTACAAAAAGTAGGATTTCAGATAGGACATGAAGCAAGTTCTGGAAGCCAGGAAGTGGAAATGAGAAGGGAACAACTTCTTGGCATTAGGAACAGCCAGTGAAAAGGCTGGAAATAAGGGGTCTTATTCAAGAAATAACAAGGAGGCCGGTGCCACTGGAACAGAATATGTGAGGAGCTATGAGATGTAGGAATACTGGAAGTGTAAGAGGGAAGCCAGGCTCTGAGGAACTTTCGAAGAGAGAGGATGGAGAAAGATTTCTGGGAATGACATTAAAAAAAATTAAGGGTTAAGAAAGAGAAATACATTAGGGAAAAGTAGAATGGAATAAATTATTTCACATGAAGAAGCACCCAAGATCTATTACAGTGGAGGGAATGATGGAAGGGTGAGCAATAGCATAAACATCATTTGAATCTTACCCTCATTGGTATTGACTCAAAGAGGAAATAATATACAAATCTATCTTACCCAACAGGGAAATAGGTGGGGAGGAGACTAAATAAAGGGAGGTGCTGAAAGGAGGGCACATCAAGGGAGGTGATAAACAAGCAAAATACTGGTGAGGAAGGAAAGGATGAAGGGGGAGAGAGGACAAACAGGAGCAAAAATAGGATCAGGGACATACACAGCAATCATAACTGTAAATGTGAATGAGATGAATTCTCCCATATAATGGAAGCAGATAGCAGAGTGAAATAAAAACCAAATCCTACAATATGTTGTTTACAACAGAAACACTTAAAGCAGAGAGGTTGTTGTTTGTCCTTCATTCTATAAGAGGATCTCATCAAGAAGGGGATGCCATGACATGCAAGTGAATTGGATTTGAGTGAGGGAGGCTGGGCAAAGTCACCTGCTTCAATTTCCCTTCTAGAGCTGTCTGGGTCCAGTGACTAGATAGAGATCAGGACAACTGGAAGTAGCTGTGAATGCATTGAGAGACCTTGGCCTTCTTAAACTGAGGTCTTTAATATGTCTCAGTTTAACTGAGACAATACCCAATAAGTGATTAAGAGAATGACCTCTTTTAGTTAGTCAAAAAAATCAATCTGGGAGAGGAAGACCCTCAGGGTTTTTGGTTATAACAGAAAAAATTATTATTTACATTCACTATGAGCCAATCAGGGCCAAAACAAAAACTAAGTAGGACTTGGCCTGTGACTTATTGTTGTCCAACCTAAGAGAATCAGAGTGATTTGGATTTAAGGCATGATACTTAAGAAATGAAACTTTAAACCTTTAAAACCTCAAGATATCTTGAGAGGTTTCAATGAACAAAATTCATTCATTTGGGCCAAGTAACTACAAGTAATATCCTATGTGGGCAGAGAGAATGGAAGAGAAAGAAGAAAGATAAGAAAGAAAGGAAAAGAAAGGGAAGGAGAAAGGGGGGAAAAGGGAAAGGAAGAAAAGAGGAAAACAAAGGAGAAAGGAAAGAGGAAGGGGAAAAGGAAAAGGAAAAGAAAAAAAGGGAAGGGAAAGAGAAGGGGAAGGAACTTGTCAATTATTCATTAACTGACTAGAAAGGCTTAATGAAATATTTACATTAATGAAATATTACATTTAATGAAATATTAAAACATTTTTTTAAAAAAACTAGGAATACAAATAATCCCAAAAGAAGAAACAATGGGTGAATTTTGGGGAAAAAAAAACTATGGAAAGGCTTCGATTTATCAAGGAAGATGTTATCAATCTGCAGAGAAACAGAGGACAAACAAGCATAGTATTGATGTAATATAGCTTCTAGGGGAGATAGTAATGATTTTGAGGTCACTTGACCTTAGGGGGCTTCTGTTCTAACAATAAGTCGGTAATTCTAAGTCCTCTAACTTTGGAGTCTGACTCAGACCCAATCTAAGAATAACAACCTGTCTGATTCTGAAGTCTTCTGGCCTCAGGATAGTCCCATGGATGAAACTCCTGAGACAATAGCAAAGAGACCACTCCTCAATTCATTAATGACTATCAAATAGATAATCTGTTGTTCAGTGAGAACCAATTTCCAGAGACCACTCCTTGGTCCTACCTCTGGGCTATAAAATGAGCACATCTATAACATGAAGAACTAGCTAAATGTGTCTCCTTGCTTCTGTTTCTTTGCTAAATTCTCTTGAAATTTAGACTGCTTCCAACTGATGTTACAATTACAATAAACTTTGCCTCTTGACTTAGAATGGGTTCAAGTCTGCAAATTCTTTTGAGACACCTCGCAGTATTATTCCCCGATACAGATGTGAGTTGAAACCGATTTAATTTAAGTGGAAAGTTTTATTGAAAGTCAACTGACCACACAGGATTCCCATCCAAAGCACATGGCATCAAACAAAGGGGACATAGGGCTTTATATAGGGTTCTGTGTGAGCGGGGTTGACAGTAGCCAGACAAGTGGTCAGTCTACTTCCTTATCTAACATCTTGCAGCTCTTGTTATCTTTAAGGAAATACTTTAAAGACAGGGACACAGAGACAGGGGTCTGCATAAGGTTTCCATTGCTATTCGTATGTGAAAGAGGATTCCCACAGGGACAGGGAGACAGGGATCTACATGAGGTTTCTGTTGCTATTCATATGTGAAAGGGATTGGGAGTTTTGGGTCACCTTAAGTTTAGGGTTTTTTCAAACTCAGTTTTCCCCAAGGAGTAGAAGGGTATGGTCTATCATCCAGGGTCTAACAGCAGAAACGCTGGTCTGTGACTCCAAACTTTTGAGGTTCCTTTCCAGACCTCAACAGTATGGTCTTATATAAATGTATATGAGTGTATATGTACCTATATGTATTATTATAGCTATTTATATATATATATATAATGGGGGTATATATTTGTGTATATGCATATATATATGCACATACACACATATTTATTCTCACTTAATTGTAGCCTTCTTGGGAGAGAGGAAAAAGGAAAAAAGAAAAAGTACAACTGCACAGATGAGAACAAAAGAAAACCTACAAAAAAGTACAGGAGAGACAGAAAGCTCTGAAGACAATGTATAGTATTTATTATATAGACTTTCTTGAAATAGACATTTATTGCCTTATATTTTGAATCCTCTCATGTTTTGCTGTTATATAGCAATGTATTTTTTTCTATTTTGTATTTAAGTTTTAAATAAATAATTGTTTTTTAAAAAGTAATGATGAAAATTAGAGGAAAAATAGAAAAAGTTTGACAATAACTATAAAAATAATAAACAAGACTGAAACTTAGTTCTTTGAAAAGACACTTAAAAGATGATATGAAATTCAATCAACAAAATGGTAAATGAATAAATTAAAATAGCAATAAAGCAAAAAATTTAAATGAATTCGGAGACTACTAGGATTGTTTATATGCTAACAGAACTGAAAACACAAAAGAAATGGAAAAATAGTTTTAAAAACAAAAACTTCTCAGAAAAAGAAAAGATCTCAGAAAAGGAAAGAGAATTAATGATAATGAGAAAACCAGAGGAAGAAAAACTGGTAATGGAAAAATTTTATCTAACTCTAAGAGAATAAATACCCATATCACACAAATTATTCTCAAAAAATTGAGAATAAAACACACTACCAGAATCCTTTTAGTAAATGAATATAGTCCTAATACCGAAAGCAAAGATGAATAAAACACAGGAGAACTATAGGGCAATATCATTAATGAATATTAATTAATAACACCAAACAAAATCATGTCAAATGGACCACAGAAATTCATCCAATATATATTTCATTATGACCAGGTTAGACTTATGCTACAAATGAAAGGATAATGCAACCCTAGGAAAATAATACACATAATTAATCAAAACAAAAACTTCCCTAACCACATGATTATCTTAATAGCTGCAGGAAAAACAATTGATAAAGTGTGACTTTTATATGCTAAAAACCTATAAAACAGGCAAATGGTTCTTTTTTTTAACATCACAAAAAGTACCTAAATACAACCCAAATATTACAGGCAATAGGAATAGATGGGAACCTTTCTTAATAAGTAAACCAGTAAAGCAAGGTTAGCCACTTTCCCTTCTAGTATTTATGAAAGAAAATTTTATAACAGCAATAATTGAAATAAATTAAAGATATAAAAATAGGTAAAGGTATAACAATAGAAAATCTTAGGGAACCCAAAAAAGATACAAACTGATAAAATTAATACATCAGCAAAGTTGTAGGCTTCAAAATAGACCCACACAAACCAAGAGCATTTCTAAATAACAATAAATAATAATAACAATAAAAAGGCAAAAAAAAGAGAACTTCCATTTAAAATAACTACAAAATACATAAAATATTTGGGAATCAATTTAATAAAGCCTACAAAATTCTAGTATAGACCTTGACTGTAAACAATTGCTCATTAAAGAAATAAAAAATGCAAATACCTGTAAATTCATTGCTGGTAACTAAATGAAAGACTATTTTCTCTAATCCTCATGACCTCCCAAACCACTCCAGGAAAAAATTACTAACAAGAATTAAAGCAATTTCAGCTTTCTTCATGATACATCAAGGATTATAGGCCACTATATAAAGTATATTATTTAAGTTACATGAAATTGAAAAGTTCCTCACAAGCAAAATTTATGCATCTAAGAAAGGAAGTAGGTAAATGGGGAAAAACTTTGTACCAATTTTTTTCAGATAAGTATTTGGTTTTTTTATATATAATATATAACACACACACACACACACACACACACATGTAGAGGGCCAGAACTATGGAGAAATATATTTGAAACAAGGATACTTACAACAAGGTGTTATCTCAGTGGAATTGATGAGATGATGGTTCTTAAGTATCCATGTATTTAGTACTTAGCATGTGATGTAATGGTTCTCTAGTTCACACATATTCAGTATGCTGTAGTGATGTAATTGTACTAAGGTATATAAGGGCTGAGAGGACTAGAAATGAGACATACCATTTTTGACCATCCTCCTGGTGGCTCTCCTGCCTCATGCACTAAGATCAAGACTGGTCCCAAGGTCCTCCAGAAAGCTAGCCCGAACGTTACATATATACATATGCAAAAAGTGCTGGTTCTAGAGTCAGGAATACATGAGTTCAAATCCAGCCTCAGATACTTACTACCTGTTATGACCTTGGACAATCACTCAGCTTCCATATTTCTCAGTTTCTTCATTTTTAAAATGGAGACAATAGCACCTACTTCCCAGGTGAGGATAAAGTGAGATGATATTCGTTACGTTCTTTGCAAAACCTTAAAGTGTTGTAAATAAATGCAAGTTAATATTTCAATTCTCAAAAGAATTGAAATCTATTAAAAACCATAGGAAAGAACGTTCAAAATCACTAATATTGAGAGAAATATGAAAATAAATAACCCCAAGGATTAGCCTTATACCCTGAAAGTTGGCAAAGATGACAAAAATATTTAATATTGGAGGGGTTGTAGGAAGATAAGCACATTAGCACATGGATAGAAGAGCTGTAAATTGGCACAATCATTTTGAAAAACAATTTGGAATTATGCAAATAAAGTGACTAACACTTCTATACCATTTAGCCCAGAGATTCCATTACTGGGCTTAGTTCCCAAAGAAGCCGCACAAAGTCCCCAAACATACCAAAATAATGATAGCAGTAATTTTTGTGACAACAAAAACTTGAAAACAAAATAGATGTCCATTGTTTGGTGTATGGCTAATTAAATTGTGGTTATATGAAAGCAATGGAATACTACTGAGTCATTTCTATAAGAAATGAAAAATATGAGGAATATAAAGAAGCATGGAAATATTCACATGCACTCTACAGAATGAATTGAGCAGAGCCATGAAAACAAGAGACAAAACCTAAAACAAAATAAATGAAAAGAATGACTTCCATAAAACTATCAAAAATGAATGCTACAGAATTATAAAGACAAGCACAGCCTCATAGAAGAGATGAAAAGACATCCTTCAGTATTAATTTGTACAAGTGGAAGTTCTATTGACTGGTTTTGCTTATTTTCAAAATCTTCTACCTTTTTTCCTTTATTTTTTTAAAAATATTTTTTGTTATGTGAAATGCCTCTCTAGGAGGAGAGAGAAGAAAGTAAACAGAAAAAAAAATGAAGGCCATTTAAAAACCTAAAAGATGATAGCAATAAAATGTATTTTAGAAATTAAAAATATACGTTAAAATTTCTCTATGAAGAAGATTACCAATTTATCCCCCAGTAAATATATTGTAAGTGCTTTGAGGAAACTGAAAATGGCTTAAATTCTTTTTTAAATCAAATGTTTATGTGAGGTAGGGGAAAAGAAAAAAGAAAGGAGAGGAATTAACAAAAGAAAGCAAAGTAGAGACAACTATATGCCACATAAATTAGTGCTTTGAGAATTAAATTCTTACTTTTGAAAACTAATCTAGAGCATTACAGGAGCATATTTTTTCTATTAGCTTTCTTTTAAATTTGTAATTTATTTTTACACATATTTATGATGTATTCTTCCTACTTTCCCTCTTCTGTACAAACAGCAAACATCATAAAGTAAATCTTAAAATTTAAAAAAAATAAGGAAAACGGATAGTCCAGCAAAATAAATTACTTAATTGGCCTTGCTCAAAAACAAGCCTTATTCTACACGAGAAGTCCTTCACCTCTGGAAGGAGGTAGATAATATGCTTCATTTTCATTCCTCTGGCACAGTGGTTTCTCACCGCATAGCTCACAATTCTAGTCTTTCGACGTTATTATTCTTTATAATGTTGTTGTCATTATATAAATTATTCTCTTCGTTCTGCTCACTTTACTGTGCATAAGTTCACTGAGGTCTTCCCAGCATCCTCTGAAAATGTCCCTTTCATCATTCCTTATGGCTCGATAATATTCCATTACATTCATATACAATAATGTTTAGCCATCTTCCAATATGTGCACATCACCTTAGTTTTCAGTCTTTCTCTACTGCAAAAAGAGCTACTACAAATATCTTTTTACATATGGGTCCTTTTCCTCTTTCTTTGATCTCTTTTCAGTAGTAGCAGGATCACTGTTTCAAAGGCTATGGATAATTTAGTGACTGAAGGCGTAGATTCCAAATAAGCATATATCAGCAGAAAAAAAAAAAAAAAAAAAACTGTCCTTAGGTCCTAAGAGTTGGGACTGACCATCTGACTGATTAGCATGAAAAAGTTACCAGTCACATTTATTTTACCAATCCTGAGTTTCTTTTAAATTGACATTCTGTTCAAATGTGATTTTACTAGACTTTATTGCTGACTCTCTGAGTTTTATGCAGAGCAAAAGGTAAAGCCATATTTTTAATTGTAAAAACAAAGCACAGTCAGAAAGAAATTAAAAATAGGGTTTTCAAGGTGAGAAGCTAGAGCTATTGGTAATGATCATAAATATATAAGCTCTTTGTACTCCTCAAATTGGGCTAATTATGTTTGTGTTAACTAAATCATTGTTCTCTTATTAAAGGCCCTCCTTCAATATACCCTCTGAGAGAATTCTGGTGTAACTTACATACATGCTACTGACATTTGTGCCTTCTGCAGCCAAGAAGAACAGGCCTAACCCCACTACAATATGCTGGCCCTTCAAGTACCTGACGGCAGCCATCATGTACCTGCCAAACCCATTCTCACACCCATCACCCTGGAGATGTCTTTACCAGGTGAGCAAGATACCTAGTTTCTCTAACTGATCCTTCTATGATATGATCTCTAAGCCTCATCATCCACAATTGCACCACCAGCATGGTCCCAAATCATTCCTCCTCATCTACGGCCCAGGGAACTCCAGATCAAGGGGGTTACTCCTTAGAGATAGGAGAAAGAAGGAATTATTACAATGTCTAATGCATTAAAGACGTTTCCAGATTTCCTGCTTTTAAAGCTTGCCATTTTTTGATGAGACAAGACAGGAGTTTACATTTTCAGCTCCAGTATTCACTAGAAGCTATTTTTTATCTGTGAGAAATTCATAAAAAGAATCTAAAAATACTAAGTTCCCTGGGAGCCCTCTTTTGTTTTAGCCTCCTAGAGAGGAATCAACACTATGGCAGCTCACACTTCAAGAAACTACAGACATGAGCACTTTTATTATTCTGCACAATGAAAACCATTTAGCTCCAGAGAATGATGCTATTGAACCCACATTGTAAATATTATTCTTCTGCATGTGCAATTTAACTCCTAGTTGTTTACTACTCACTGCCACCAAAAGCCTAAAGGGGAAATGGGATCAAAAGCCCAATGGCAGGATGAAAAAAAGGAGAAATTCAGAGAATTCAGTTGAAGCAGCTAGGTGGCAGACTAAATAGAATGCTGTCTTGAATTCAGGAAGACCTGCATTTGAGTTCTGCCATTCACAACACTTAAAAGAATGACTTGGGATGTTACATAATCTCACTAGGTTTCAGTTTCTGATTTTATGAAATGAAAAGTTTGACTTAATTTTTTTTCAGTTTACTTCCATATCTAAAGTTACAATCCCACAATTGCCATAATTTAGCATGAAATGTAACTGACAAGGTTGTGTGAGCACTGCTGTGTCAGTAGTCATTGGCGCCAATCTAATCACTAGCTCATAGTATTTACAGAAAATACCAACTCCTTACTAGCATCTAAGATCCATGGGATCACGGAGAGTTGGACATAACGGAACAACTGAACAACAATAAATCAAGAGTAAAAAAAGAAATGTTACCCATTTTGTTGTAGGAAAGGGTACACGGTTAGCAATGTACCTTTCATGTTAGAGGAGCTGCTCCAAATCAAAAATGAGAAACTATTCATCAGGGTGAAAATTTTTTAAAGTAAACCCTTATTCTGCTAGAATAGTAGAACAGTAAGGAAGCAATAGGAAAGGATTTAAAAAGGAAAAAAATACTGTATGCTATTGGTGTCAAACCCAAATAGAAATTAAGGTTACTGAGTCATACATATGGATCTCTGAAAGTACATAATGGCTTAGAAAACCACACAAAACATTATCTGTGTTCAGCTAGATGGAACCACAGTGGACAATTGAATAGGGTGCTAGGCCTGGAATCGGATTTATCTTCCTGAGTTCAAATCTGGCCTCAGACAATTACTAGCTATGTGACTGCTGGAAAGTCATTTAACCTTGTTTGCCTCTGTTTCCTCATCTGTAAAATGAGCTAGCGAAGGAAATGGCAAATTCCAGTATCTTTGTAAAAAACAAAACAAAACAAAACAAAAAAATAAATGAGGTCCTGAAGAATTGGACGCAATTGAATGACAAAAAATTCAAAGTGCATATAATTTGTAAAATACTCTCCAATTACATTTAAAATTTTTTTATTAAACCAAATAAAACAAGAAAAAACAAAATAAAAAAGGAAAACAGAAAAATATAATTAAAAATAAACACAAAAGATTGTCACTTGCCCCACAGAACATCAGGGAGGATTCAAAATATGTAATAATAAATTTTCAATTCAAGAAAGTATATAATTTTGTTTTCTGCTGTGCACTTTTTACTTTATTCTTTTTTCCCCTTTTATTCTCCCCACTTCCCCCCAGCAGGCTATAGTTAAGCATAGATATATTTATACATAGAAATATACACACCCATATATCTATATACATAAGCATATCCTTACATGCATACATACACACATATATACACATTTACACATATGGAAACATGCATTTAAAACAATATGAACATGGCTGACATATGTAAATTTCTCTCTTTTTTGAATCTTTGACCTTATCTGAGATCAATGATTATTATTCTCCTTATTTTTCTAATAAATTCTGCTCCTGATTCTTATTGTAGCATTTCTATGTAGCTCTTATTTCCTATGCCTGATAATTCTTCTAATTTAATTCTGCTCCTTAACTTACTTTGCTATTACTTAACCTCTTCCCATCCATGGATCCCACCCTTACCTTCTCTCCCCATCCTTTCCTTCTCTCTTAATCCCATTCCCATTAATCTACATACTTTATCCCACTCCTTTTAATCTAAACACCATTCTGTACCCCCACCTTATCCTACGCCACCTTTACCCGCTTTATCCCTTTCCCGTTAATCTACACACCTTGCCCAATTGCCACAAATCTGCATGTTCTGCTATACCCCATCTTATTCTATTCTCTCCCCCTTTATTTCTTTATAAATTTTGGAGGAGCTATACCCTTTATGGTGTGTGTATGTGTGTATACACACAAAAACACACACATATATACATTTTCTTATTAATACATTCCCAATGTGAGTATATTTCAGAATTATCAGTCTTCTTCCCTTCTAATGCCTCTGTCAGTTCTTCCTCTGTACTTAATTTGCATAGCATAATTACTATTTTTCCTAGATACTTTTGCCTTTTAGAATCAGATAACATTCAATTCTGCCTCAATCCTTCTTTTTAACTACCCAATTGATATCAATCCAAACATATGATGTACATTTCCATGTAAAAATATAAATAATTTGTCCATGTTGAGTCCCTTGAAATTAATCTTTGATGTTGGCTCTTATATGTCAACTTTTCTATTAAGTTCAGATTTGGTTAAAAGTCCTGAAAATCTTAATTTGTTGAATATCATATTTTTTGTTCAATGTTATTCTTAATTTTGCTGTAATTTTATAATTTTGGCCACAGACCTAATTCTTTTAATTGTCGATATGTATTATTTCAGGACATTTGTTTTTTATTGTAGCTGCTGATAAATCCTGTAAAATTCTAATTGTAGCTCCAGCATATTTGAATTGGTTTTTCATTGTTTCTTGTAAAAATTTCTCTTTAAACTGGGACTTTCAAACTTTGGCAGTAACATTACTATGTGTTTGCCACACAGGATTTCTTTGAGGTGGTGATCAGTGGATTTTGTTTATTTCTACATTCCCCTTATTTTCTATACCTCCAGGACAAATTTTTTGGAAGCATACTATTTTCATTTTTTTTTATTTTGGGTGTTTTGGGTGACTTTTCCCTTTTTTTTCTGTTTGTTTTTTCACAACATGACTAATGTGGAAACATGTTTACAAGGCTGCATATGTATAATCTATATCACTTGCCATCCTGGATAAGGGAGGCAGAGGGATGGAGAACAATTTTGAAACTCAAAATCATAGAAAAATGAATGTTAAAAACTATCTTTGCATGTAATTAGAAAAAATAATAAAATGCTACTCACTTTTAAAAACTGCTATATTTGGAGTCTGAGGTCCTAAGTTCAAAATCACACTCTGAACTAAGACAAGAAGTAAGTCTCTTCACTTCTGGACACATCTGCTTCCTCATCTATAAATAAGGTGGCTTATCTAGATGCAGGACAAGTTTCTTTCATTATTTCTTGGGTTATTATGTGAAGGTTCTTTTTTTGCTCATACCCTTCAGGTAGCCTGATTATTCTTATGTTTTCTCTTCTTGATCTGTTCTACAGATCTATTATTTTTCTTACACTTCACATTCTCTTCTAATTTTTTTTCATTCTTTATATTCTGTTATTTCTTGGTTTTTTTCATAGCTTCACTAGTTTCCTCTAGCCCAATTCTAGTTTTCAAAAAGTTATTTTCATCTTTAAGACTCTTTAACTTCTTTTATAATTGGTTAACTTATTTTTCATAATCCTGTTTTTATTAGATCATCCTTATTTCATTTTAGTTTTTCTTCAATCTCTCTCATTTGATTTTTGTAGTCTTTTTGAGTTCTTCTGTAAATTCTTTCTGGTCATCTGCTAGACTGTCTGTGCGCTACCCTAGGTTGCCAGGGCAATACTCACAAGTCTTCAGAGCCTACCTGGAGACACATGGAGACAAGCAGACAGGCTATCTTTATTTAGTAATTATCTTAGCAGGAAGCAAGAGCAAGAGAGTGCAAGAGCAAGTATGCATATATGTCTCCCAGTTCAGCTCGAAGCTGACTCTTTACGCTTCCTCTCTTCTGAGATTACCCCATGCCCATCCCACTCAGTACTGCATAGGTGGAGCCACAGAAAAGAAACACCTGGAATTAGTACTGTGTCCCAGGTGGAGATCTAGCAAGAGGACTCACTCCTCGCCACCTCAAGGAACCTATTAGCAGTTCCTTTAACATCTGCTAGACACCATCTCCTGCTTCAGAGGCCAAGCCCCTTTTTACCTCCTGAGCCCAACCTACCAGCTAACATAGCATATAGGCTACATGGCAACTCTCGGGGAGAGAGAGAGAGAAAGAGAGGAATGCCCCTAACATGGTCAGGTTGCCATTTGATGTCACTCTTTGGGGTTGGAGCGGCTTTTTTTTTTTTTTACTTTAATGTCCTCCTTTGAAGATGAACCCTACTCTTCCTTATTCCCGTAGTAAGTGTCTGTGGTTGGGTTCTTTCTTCTTTACCTGTTTATTTAAAAAAAACTGAGAATTATTAGTGTAAACATCTTCAATGCTGGGATGGGAGCATGATGTGTCTAGATTCACCTCAGCTCTCCCCTCTGACCTGGAACCCCAAGCCAAAAGCTTCCCACTCCTATACGTGCTCACAGCTAGCAGCATCCTTGCCCCACTGCTTGTATACGCCTGGTGTGCTGGTTCCTTCTCATCCAGGCCTGGGTCTCTGCAGCACAGCTAGGCCTGGCATTTTTTTTTAAATAAAGCTTTTTATGTTCAAAACATATACATAAATAATTTTCAACATTTGTCCTTGCCAAACCTCAGGTTCCCAATTTTTTCTCTCTCCTTTCCCCCCCACACCTCCCCAGATGGTAAGTAATCCATATAAAAATGGCAAACATGTGCAATTCTTCTGTACAAATTTCCACAATTATGATACACAAGAAAAATCAGATCAAAAAGGAAAAAAATGAGAAAGAAAACAACCAGAAAATGTGAAAATACTACGTTGTGATTCACATTCAGTCCCCACAGTCCTCTCTCTGGGTGGAGATGGCTTTCTTCATCACAAGACCAATGGAACTGTGGGCCTGGCATTTTTTAATAGCCAATGTTCCCTCAGTCTTCCAAGTCTCAGACCACAACAGCCCTTCCCTTCACTGTCTTGAATGAGAAAGTCCCTATGGTTTGGGCTGAGGTTCCCCCCAAACTTAGCAAGCCCTAGTATTCCTCACTTGCTATTATGAAGCTAGCCTAGAGGTGTTTATACTTCATACCAGTTAAACCCATCCTGGATTCTGTCTTTTTTTCCAGGACTGTTCCAGAAGGACCCTTGTTCTGCCCCAAGTCTTACTTGTTTTTCCCTAGTTTACATTCGCCCTGAGATGAAATTTTGTTCTGTTTTGGGGGGAAATCTGGAGAGCTTGGAATTTTCTGACATACTTTGTCATCTTCCCAGAATCCTCCCCTCCCTCAATTAGATTTTAATCTGATTTGAGCACTCCAAGAGGGTCAGCAGGTGCCTACTTGACACCTCTGCGATAAACTACCAGAGACAGACATATTTTAACTCCCAGTCCTGATGCTTTTCTCCATCTACTCCCCTCTTCCCCTTCTCATTCTTCATCTAAGGATCTACTTAGGATTACTTAGATCCACTCAACCCCTCCTTCTTGTTTTCTTGATATTTTGTGCAGCACTCAGGCTTGCTCTTGCTATGTACATGACCAAACCCCTTTTCTGGTCATAGGTATCCTTGATGATGTGTTTTATGTCATTTCAATACAAGTCAGAGTTGGGACCATAATAATGCCTACTTGCACTTGCAGCAAAACTTTCCATTATCCTTTGGGTCATCTACAAATCTTTAGACATTATTTTTTACCAGTCCCATATTTTTTTTTATTAATTACTGCTATCTTCTGCTGTAATCTTCTGCTTACCCTCTTTTAGACATGATCCAGCTTTAACATTTTATTCCTTAGTAGGTGGACTTAACTGTATAATTTTATGCCATGGTATCTTACTTTTTTATCTGAACATTTCAAATTCTGCTTTCCAAAAATCTAGGATCTGCATCAGACTATGTCTAGTTTTCTTCTCCTTCCTTGACAAAAATTTTAAGAGAAATATCAATATTAATTGGAGGTCCTCCCAATTTTCCTATCATTTCAATTTCAAGGTTCAGTTCTTTAAGAAGAGAATCAGGTAATAATAGAAGCTAGGCAGACACCAACATCTAACACTATATACCAAGATAAAGTCAAAAAGGAAAAACAGTTTAGACATAAAGGGTGATAAATTATGCGAGCATGGAAAAATGTACCTGTCAGATTTATGGGTAAGGGAAGAGTTTAAAACCAAACAAGAGATGAAGAGTCTCTAAAATGGATAATTAGGATGGCATGAAATTAAAGAGCTTTTGCACAAACAAAATTAACGATGCCAAAATTAGAAGGGAAACAGGAAAATGAGAAAAAATACATAGCAAATTTCTCTGAGTAAGGCCTTATTACTCATCTAGATATAGAGAACTGAGCCAAACTTGTAAAAAGAAGAGTCTTTCCTGAGTTGATCCATGATCAAAGGATATGACCAGGCAGTTTTTAGAAGAAGAAAGCAAAGCTTTGAATAAGCATTAAAAATACTCTTAATCACTACTGATTAGATAAGTGACTTAAAATACTATGAGATGCTATCACATACCTAACATATTGGCAAACATGGCAGAAAATGAAGATGATAAATGCTGAAGGAGATCTAGAAAAATTGGGATACTAATGCATTATCAGTAGAGTTGTAAAGTGTTCAGCCATTCTGGAGAACAATTTGAAACTATGCCCAAATGGCTATAAAACCCTGCAAACCCTTTGACCTAGCAATACCACTACTAAGTCTGCATGCCAAAGAGATAAACAAAAAAGGAAATGGACCTATTTGTATAAAAACAATTTTGTGAAAGACAGAAAGAATCAAGTATAGACCTCCATCTATTATTTGCAAGAATAAGGGACTATCTGTGGATGTGGTTTAGTGAACATGCTATCAGATTTGGCTAGTTCTGTTGAACTTTTTTCATTAGCTTTCTTTTTATATTCTTTGTTAAAAGAGTAGGAAGATAGTTAGAAATCAAAGTTGTGTTAAATAAAAGATATCAATAAAGTAAGAAAAATAAAATCTAAGATAGCTAATTTTAAAAAATCATATACACAGTAGGATTCCTTCTCATTGTTTCTTCCATTTTTGAAGCATTACATTATCATCAAGGCAAATCATGGAATTACTAGTTCCTATATTTTGGGCAGAGAGCTACAACAAATATAGAGTGAGCTTCTTTCATCCCATTTATTATTACTACTATTATTATTTTAAATATTATTATTATTAATATTATTACTATTGCCAGGCTGCCTTGCTTGGCTTGCAGTCTCTTTCCCAAACTCATTGATTTCTTCTTTCTGTTCAAGGGTTTCAGTCTTCAGTTATCTTAACCCAAATACTGCTTCCCAAATCATGTTTCCCTCATTTTTTTTTGGATTTTTTCCTATATGAATATATCTTCTTAGCAGGTAAATGTATGCCCCATTTACCTATCATGTCCATTTTATATAAGATGTAATATTTAAGAACCATCTTCCAATAATGTATGTTATCCCTCCAAGTCTCAGTGAACCTGTGAGATCAAAGTCATTTCCCTATTAAAATCTCTAGTGATTTCTATTTCCTTCACTTAATGCCTGGGTTATACAAATACCTGAGGCTATGATTTTCATTGCTGGCTACTTTCCTGGATTTCACCTCATCTGGACTTCTACAATTCTTCTTCCTATGTTGCAACTAAGCTTTGTCACATATAGCTTGATAAATAGAGTTAAGAGATCAATTCTCTTAGGCTCTTCTCTTAGGTTTAGAATATCTTAATTAGATTTGCAAGATTCTTGGCAAATACATTTGATAAGCCCTTATTAAGTACACATCAACCTAGTTTTAAGTGTAGCTAGTCTTCACTGATTTTTGTAGCTGAAAAACATTTATGCTCTATTGACTAACCTTCTAATTGTAAGCTTCTCCATAGTTATTGAGCCTGGTCTTCTTGTGTTAGTAACTGAGTCCATCTTTGGATGTGTAATTGAAGCTGGTTCTGCTTGTTAGGACCAATCATAATTCACCTGGATTTCTGGAGAAGGATGCTAAGGTTGATACTAAGAAATTCGGGGGAGGGTGGGGCAGAAAGTAATTCATCTGAATGACTCAAACCAAAAGAAAAAAAAGGAAAGGAAGAGTTCGTTAAAAATAATTATCTCATTTCTCTTCATGTTGAGAATAAATTTGACTTATCATTTGTGGAATAAGACTGCAAACTGCTCAACTTCTCTGGTCTCCATCATGGTCTATGAAATAGTTAATTAAAATGACAGACACTTAGCTTTCCTAATTAATATAGACAAGGACATGCTCTTTAGCATCACACACTGAAAAAAAAATTATGACTTTACTACAGTGTCTATTCTGAATTTGATCTCTTATCCTTCAGAGTAAGCTGGACCTTACTTCAAATAGTTGAACTGTTGGGTTTCAGTTTGTCCCAAAGCACTTTGTAGAACTTTCTTTTTTTTATTTTGCAAAAGAAAGGTAGAGTAAGTGTGTACCACAGAAAATTCTCCTTTTTGTTTTGGATTTTTAAAAAAATTTTTAACAGCTTCAAGTCAAGCTTTCCAGTGTGTATTTACTGAATTTATGATACTATTCTTTCAAGCTTTTAATAAAATCACATGCAATATGTCTGATAAACTAAGCAAAAGAAAAATTCTAGAAAGGCAAAGAGTAACATCTTTATATGAAAAATTACACAATAAGAAAAAGGTCCCACCTGTGCAGTATTCCAAAAAGAACCAAACTTAATTGGACATTTTTTGCTGTAACATTTAATAAAGGAAGTTAAAGATAAAGTCAATTAACTTCTCTGAAATGAAATTCTTCTTGGGAAGGCACTACAACATGTAATGAGAGTATATTTTGTATTGTCATCAAATGTACTAGATGTTCTTTTAGAATACTTCTCATTTTCTAGATAAACAAATATACATATACATACATACATACATATATATATATATATATATACATATTTCACATATGAGTACATTAAGATATAGATAAATATAGATTGATATCTAGACATATTGCTGATCCAGATACAAATGATATAGATATATGAGTGAATATGTGAAAGATATAGAGATTTCAATAATATGGTATGGGTATACATATAGATTATATAAGTGACAGAGAGATAGAGGTGATAGAGATAGAGATGAGAGAGAGAGAGAAATAACAGCCAGAGCTACAAGTAGAGGTATGGATCTAGATCTGTGATTTCACTGTTGTAGAGAACTCCTAATGAAGAAACTCCCTTGAATAGTCTAGAACAGCAAATGTTTTCTAATTTTGTGGCTTGTATGGAGGACACTGAAAGACTAAGTGGTTTTTCCAGGATCAAGTAGCCAGTAGGATTTGAAGCCAGATTTTCCTTACTACGAGGGTACTTCTTTATCTCCCATTTTTTTTTATCCAGTTAACAATTCTGGATTCAATTGATCTCTGCCTTAACTATCATACAGAACAAGGATTGAGCATTTGCCTTGCTGCCCTTCCCACTCAACATGGAGAGATAATCTACTCAAATTACCTTTCCCATCCCTTTCTCAGGGATTATTAATCAAATCAACACTGTCTTTGTAACTGAGTCCATCATAACAATCTACAGCCATTTGGATCCTCCCCCAATCACTATAATCCTGTGTCAAAAGTTGTTTAGGCTGAAGCTCCCTTCCCTGACCACTACCCCTTGGCTCCCTCATATTCATATCAACTCTATATTTCCATTTTTCCTAGCTCATCTATGCTCATTCAGTGCCTTCAAGAACATCTGTTTGTTAATAAACTACTTTTCATTTTAAACCTATGCACTCTCCCATACAAAATTACATTGTAAGTATTTTGTATGTGCTAATTTATATATGTACAAATCTCTCCCCACCCCCAATATAATCTTGTTGAGGAAAAAAAACTGTTTTATCTTTGTCCTCAGTACTTATTATAGACTCTTGCACATAGATGGCATTTAATAAATGGAAATTATATATATTATTAATAACCATTAATAAACAG
This sequence comes from Sarcophilus harrisii, assembly GCF_902635505.1. Taxonomy (NCBI): domain Eukaryota; kingdom Metazoa; phylum Chordata; class Mammalia; order Dasyuromorphia; family Dasyuridae; genus Sarcophilus; species Sarcophilus harrisii. Next base: position 31,345,589 of record NC_045432.1, read on the forward strand.
AAAGGTTAAAGCATTCTAATGAATGCAGTGATCAATGACAAATCCAGAAGATTGACAAGAAAACATGCTATGCATCTCTAAGCTCTAATCCTACATTTATCTGCTTCGGACTCCTCATTCTGCTCATAACTGGAATGCCCTACCTTGTTATCAACTGAAATTTTTACCCATTCTTTCAAATCTCTTAAAAATGCCAACTTCTTCAAAAATGCTTCCCCTGACAGTCCCAAGTCTCCCCTTATACTCCCAAAGCAGAAATGTCTTTTCCTTTCTTGGCACTTAGAGAGCCATGTTTTACACCTCTATATAGTATCATTTCATATTACAGTTTCATATTTGTCCTATCTGTTGCTAGACAGAAAATTCCATGAGAGGGGGAATGTTGTGCTGAGATTTGTACACCATATTTTACTAAGGACATGCAAGAACTGAAGATTGTTCAGAGTAGTATAACTAAGGTGGTGAGGGGCCTTGATTTCAAGCCAGTGTGGACTGTTGCATAAAAATGGAGCTGTTTCACCTGGAAAAGACTTAAGGAGCACATGATGGATGTCTTCAAGTTGTTAAACAGCTCTCACTTGGAAGCCAACATAGATATATTGCTCTTCGATCCACAGAGGGCAAAGTCAGGAGCAATGGGTGAAAAAAGGAAAGAAACATATTTAGGTCTGCCATGAGGAAACACTTTCGATCAAGGCTGGCCCAAAGCCACAGGACAATAAGCCACCTTGGAAGCGGGTGAGATTTCTATCACTGGAGAACTTCAAGCAAAACCTAGATGATAAACATTCACTGGATACAGATTACAAGGGATGATTTTTGTTTCATTGTAAGGTGCACTGAATGTCCTCTTAGGTCCAACTTTAAGAATTGATGATTTCATGAATTATCTAACTATTATACCTATTCCAGGACAGTGCATGTTTAGTAAATGTCTGTTCAAAGTAAAGCAAGGTATGTACATTAATTTGATTCTTTAAAAACTAAATTATAAAATTCATTAAATCATTGTTATGCTAGAATTGCAGTTTTTCAACAATTATATTAATGACCCTTAGCTTAGTGGATTTAGTTTTCTAATATTTATATCTCAAAAAGATATTATCGTTATAATGGGCTCCAAGCTGAATCTGAGTTCTCACTGTCATGTGGGACTCCCAAAAGTTGAATGGGAGTTTGGGTGACATTAAGAAAGAATTTCCAAAACCAAGGAATTCTCTATTCTGCCCCAGTCAGATTACATCTTGTGAATTATATTCGGCTCTGAATTTCAGAGTTCAAGAAAAAGGTTGATATACTAGAGAAAATCCAAAGAAAGACCCAGGGGTTGGTAATGGGTGCTGAAAATATAGCACAACAGGAAAGGTTTAAGAAGCCCGGGGAAGTTTAGCCTGGAGAAGAGAAGCATGACAACTGTGGAAATTCCATCATGTGGAACACAACCTAAGGTTTGTTCATGCTCAACCCCAGAGGCCAGAACTGGAGTAGAAGCAATGAAGGGAACAATAGGGGATAATTGATAACAAAGAGGTGTCTTTCAGCTTGATAGCAGCAAAATACCCTATCAATGAGAGCTGTCCTGAAGTGGTGAATCCTCCTCATTGAAGGCCATCAAATAGTCTGGGCAAACACCTGTTAAGCTGAGAAGATGGTGGCAAGTACACAAGACTTTGCCCCAGCTCTCCCCGGCTAACCTGAAAGGTAGATCGAGTCTCTCAATGGATATTGGAGTGACAGAAACAACAAACATTCACAGCATAATGATTTAAGCTTAAGATGTCTTAGAAGGGCTTCTAGATAGATCTGTCTGAATTGGGCACGGGGTGGGGGATGCAGTCCAGTGAAGGCCCCAAATGGGAAATGTAACAGGAGGCTGTTAAGCAAAGTACAACAGTCTCGGTGACTCTGTCCTGGTTCAGAGGGCCAGTAGCTCAGCAGCCAGCTATGAGACCTCCAATGAGACTACTGAAGGAAAATTCTGAAACCCTGAACCTAAGTAAAACAGGTGGGACTAGGCCAGACTAATACATGGTAGTGGAAAAGCTTATAGTAACACCGGAGCCTGGTGTACCAAAAAGTCAGTGAGAGGCCTCCTTCCCCCAAAAATAAAGGGGAGATTTGGAACAATTTTCCCTGTATCCTATGAGCAGAACTCAACAGTTACATATAAACATAGCAGGAAAATGAGCCCTGACCATAGAAATCTGCTATGACAACAGAAAATCGGAACAGAAACCTAGAAGAGGACAGCAATGGCAAAATGCCTACATGAAAACCCTCAAAGCGGGATTTAAAATGGTCTCAAGCTTAAAAGGCTCTTTTGGAATAAATCAAAAAAGGATATAAAAAGAGAGATAGAAGAAAAATGGGGAAAATACATGAGAGCTATGTAGAAGAATTATGAAAGTTGAAGGCAAAAAGCCAACAGCTTTGAAAAGGAAGCACAGAAATTGACTGAAGAAGACAATTTAAAAATAAATTTGGTGAAATGGAAAAATATATATACTGAAGAAAACAACTCCTTAAAAATGGAATGTTGAAATGGAAAAAAAATGACTGGAAAAAGCAACTCCCTTAAAAATACAATTGGGCAAATGCTAAAGGAGGTAAAATAGTTAATTGAAGAAAATGATTCACTAAAATTAGAATTGGACAAATGGAAGTGACTCAATGAGACATCAAAAGTCAATCAAACCCCAAAAAACTAAAAATAAAAGAAAATATAAAATGCCTCATTGGAAAAAAAAAAAAAAAAAAAAAAAACAAACAACCAGCCTGGAAAATAGAACCAGGAAAGACAATCTAAGAATTATTGTACCACTTGAAAGTCATGATGAAAAAAAAAAAGCCTGAACATCTTTCAAAGAAATATCAAGGAAAACTGCCTTGATATCCTAGATCCAGAAGGTAAAATAGTCATTGAAAGATTCTACTGATCACTGAAAAAGACCCTAAAATGAAAACTCCAAAGAATATTGTAGCTAAATTTTAGGATTATCAGATCAAAAAGAAAATACTAGAAGCAAATCAGAAAGAAACAATTCAAATATCAAGGACGCACAACGAGCATTCTTCAGGGCCTAGCAGCTTCCACTAAAAAGTATCAGACGGACCAGAATATGATATTCCAGAAGGCAAGAGAGCTTGGACTACAACCAAGAATCAACAACCCAGCTAAAGTGAGCATTATCTTTCAAGGAAAAAAATAGGCATCCAATGAAATAGGGGGTTTTCAATAATTTCTGATGGAAAGACCAGAGCTGAAAAGAAAATCTGTTCTTCAAATAAAGAACTCAAGAGAAGCATAAAAAGGCAAAAAGGGAAGGAAAAAACCTCACTATATATTTTTTTGATTACAATAACTTTTTTATTGACAGAACCCATGCCAGGGTAATTATTTTTTACAACTTTATCCTTTGCACTCACTTCTGTTCCGATTTTTGCCCTCTCCTTCCACCCCCTCCCCTAGATGGCAAGCAGTCCTATATATGTTAAATATGTCTCAGTATATCCTAGATACAATATATGTGTGCAGAACCGAACAGTTCTCTTGTTGTACGGGAAGCATTGGATTCAGAAGGTAAAAAATAACCCGGGAAGAAAAACAAAAATGCAAACAGTTTACATTCATTTCCCAGTGTTCTTTCTTTGGGTGTAGCTGCTTCTGTCCATCCTTGATCAATTGAAACTGAGTTAGATCTTCTCTTTGTTGAAGAAATCCACTTCCATTAATACATCCTCATACAGTATCGTTGTTGATGTATATAATGATCTCCTGGTTCTGCTCATTTCACTTAGCATCAGTTCATGTAAGTCTCTCCAAGCCTCTCTATATTCATCCTGCTGGTCATTTCTTACAGAACAATAATATTCCATAACATTCATATACCACAGTTTACCCAACCATTCTCCAATTGATGGGCATCCATTCATTTTCCAGTTTCTAGCCACTACAAACAGGGCTGCCACAAACATTTTGGCACATACAGGTCCCTTTCCCTTCTTTAGTATCTCCTTGGGGTGTAAGCCCAGTAGTAGCACTGCTGGGTCAAAGGGTATGCACAGTTTGATAACTTTTGGGGAATAATTCCAGACTGTTCTCCAGAATGGTTGGATTCGTTCACAACTCCACCAACAATGTATCTATCACTATATTTTTAAAGGTTAAAATGTTTACATCCCTACATAGAAAGATGACATTTGTAACTCTTGAGAAGATCTTTCTCAGTAGAGTTATAATGGATATACATAGGCAAAGAGTATGGGTATAAGTTGACTTTAATGTGATGATATAAAAAAACAATTAGAGGTAGAAAAAGGATTGTACTAGGAAAAGAGGAAAGGGGAAAGGGGAAGTAAAATGAGGAAGTACAACTTATCACAGTAGAAGGAAAAAAGGAGGGGAATGAGAATTGTTTGAACCTTAATCTCATCAGATTTGGCTCAAAGAAGGAATAACATACATAGTTGGTATAGAAATTTGTTTCACACCATAAATAATTAGGAGGAGAAAGAGGGAAAGGGAAAAGAAGAAAGAGGCTAATAAAAGGGAGGGCAGAAATAGAAGAGAAAAGGCATGAGAAGGAGGCTGATAAAAGGTAAAACAGACTAAGGGAGGTGGGATTCAGAAGCAAAATATCGGTGAAGATGGAAAGTATGAAAAGAAGAAGAAAAAAGAAAATTATAAAATGGGGAAAATAGTAGGTAGAAATTACAGTTAATAATCTCAACTCTAAATGTGAATGGGATGAACTCTCCCATAAAACAGAAGTGTATTACAGAGTGGATTAAAAGCCAGAATCCTACAATAATGGTGCTTACATAAAACACATTTGCAGCAGAGAGATACATACAGAGCCAAGGTAAAAGGATGGAGCAGAATATATTATGCTTCAGCTGAAGTAAAAAAAAAAAAAAACAGCAAAGTAGTGATCCTGATCTCAGACTAAGCAAATTCAAAAATAAATCTAATTAAAAGAGATAAAGAAGGAAATTACATCTTGCTAAAGGGGACCATAACTAATCATTAGGGAGGTTTCTCTCTCTCTGAGAATTGCCATGTACACCATGTCAGCTGGTAGCATGGGCCCAGGAGGAAAAAAGGGGCTTGGCCTCTGAGGCAGGAGGTTGTGTCTTGCAAGTGTTAATAGGTTCCTTGAGATGGCAACGAGTGTGTCCTCTTGCTATATCTCCATCTAGGATGCAGAACTAACTCCAAGTGTTTCCCTTCTGTGGCTCCACCTACACAGTACTGAGAGAGAGAGACTAAGTATAAATAGCTAGCTTTGAGTTAAATTCTGAGAGAGACACAGGTACACATATGCACACTTCCTATTGCACTCTCTTGCTCCTGCTAATCCCTGCTGAGATTACTAATAAAGAAAGGCTGTTTTGCACCACATCATCATGTGTGTCTGAGAATATCCTGAAGACTGGTGTGTATCGCCCTGGAAGTAATGGTCTGGCACAGCTAATGAATTAATATCAATACTAAACATATATGCACCAAGATTATTAGACAAGTGAGCTGCAAAAAGAAATAGACAGCAAAACTATACTAGTGGGAGATTTCAAGCTCCCTGTCTCAGAAACAGATAAATTTCGCCACAAAAAAATAAGAAAGAAGTTAAAGAGGTAAACAGAATTTTAGACAAGTTAGGTATGATAGACCTTTGGAGAAACTTGAATGGTAATAGAATACACCTTTTTTCTGAGTGAGACATGGCACCTATGCAAAAACTGAGTATTATGGCATAAAAACCTAATAATCAAATATAGAATGGCAGAAATATTAAATGTGTCCTTTTCAGATAATGATGCAATAAAAATTACATGTAACAGAATCACTTTTTTTTACATTGTGGTAGGAATATTTTGGAGATATGAGCTAAATTAAAATCAGTAGTATCAGACTAAAATATAAAGGAATCCTTGCTGGCCACATATTGACTTAGAAAACTACAGATAATCATTTTCTTGTTTTGTTAAACATTTCCCAATTATATTTTAATATATTGTAATCTGGTAATGACCTACCTAGGAGTTCTGAAGGCTGTGTCTTTGAAACCTCTGATTAGAGTCTTTTTGAGGCCCTTTCTAATTCTTAAATTCTGTTGATTTGGAATAGATGATATTTAGATTGTGTCTTAAGGGTTCCAAAGTATCTTATGCTCACAACTTCATTCTCTATTCACAAAAACACTCTAAGGGAGGTGGTACAAAGGAAAGAGCCTGTAACTGTGATTGTATTGGTTTACATGGCTCCTGATGAGGAACTCCCTCTACCATTGGAGTTCAGCACCTTCTCTGCAAGTCAGTCTTAGAGTACCGCCTAATATATCTCACAGGTGAGACCTGAAGTCAGATTTTCATATGTCTCTATGAGGTACATTATATAATATTCTCATCCCTATTTTATGGATAAAAATGGACATGGAAGCTCAACAAGTAACAAGTTCAGGGTTGCATAGCTTTTAAAAAGTCAAAGGAAAGATTTGAAGTAGCTTCTCCTGACTCAAAGTTCAGCTAACGGAACTCTCAGCAGATCGTTTCCAGGACTGGGAACATCAAGCTTCTCTTTTCAGCCCCTGCTCTTTAACTGATTGCAGCAGTTGCCACTAAGGCAGGAAGGGCTTAGTAAAGTTTTCCAAACCATCTGTTTCTTATATATAGTATAGTTGTGACCTTGCATAAATCACTTCCCTGTAATTCCATTTGCTTAGGTACAATGTGAGGCTAACAATATCTGTCAGGATGACTATGAGGAGGCCATCTAATGTGGTCATCCTGGAAGGAAGGAATGACTGATAGTGTCCTACAAATTTAAAGTTCCATACAATCTACAGTGTGGTTAATGTTGTTATGACCTGTACAACAAGGAACATGCACTAAATGATCTTTGACTTTAGGAGTCTCTAAACTTCCCCATCCACATAAGAGAAGCCATTTTGTTATCTAGGGCAACCATTTCCCAGGTGTTCTGAATTGAGAAAGGAAGGGCAATTGATCCTAATGAGAGAAAAAGTTGGGAACAGAGATAGTACTAGTGACTTTTTTCACCTGGGACAAAAAGAGTTGGAAGCAAGTGCAACAGGACAAGGGAAAGTCTTCTGGGAATGGTGAAAGGGAATAGTATAATCCTGTGCATAGTAAGCAATAAATGAAGCTGAGTTATGCTGTAAGAGGTAGGTCAGTGAACGAACAGGAGTTATGAGGAATGGGGGCAGCAGCATACTGGCTGCTGCTGAAGAAAATACTCTGCTTCCTACCAATATTTCTTTTATCACAGAATTCTGGAGCACAGATTTACAGAGCCCCAAGAAATTATTTAGCTCAACTGCATCCTTTTACAAATGAAAAAATGAAATTCAGAAAAGTTAAGCGAGTTAACCCAACTTAAACGGGTTGTGTCAGTTACCTTTCAAAATCAGGTCCTTGGGTGCAAGATCCAACTTGTTCCCAGGTAGAATCCTAGTAGAGTCATTTTGTATTACGACTTCTTTAAACCTGGGGATGGTTTTTAATTTGAAAAAATGGTATAGAGTATTCTGTATTACTTCGTGGAAAAATACATATTACATTGATATACATGTGCATGTATAATATATACATTTATGTGTGTATGTGTATAGATGCTTGTGTAAGGATGGCTAGATGATACAGTGGATAGTGTCGCAAGCCTGGATTCAGGAAGACTTTTCTTCCCGAATTCAAAGCTGGTGTCAGATACTTCCTAGTTGTATGATCCTGGGCAAGTCACTTCATCCTGTTTGCCTTAGTTTTCTCCTCTGTCAAAAGAGCTGGAGAAGGAAATAGCCAACAACTCTAGTATCTTTGCTAAGAAAATTTCAAATGGGATCACAGAGAGGCAGATGTGACTGCAAGAACTGAACAACAAAAACCTCTATGTATGTATGTAAATGTGTGTATAAATCCCTAATGAAAGACATGAGACTTATGTATTTAAATGCTACAATGAACTCAATGGGGAAATAAAACCCACAAGGAGAACACCTACTATTTTAGAACTTGTGACAAAATCAGACCACTATTAAAACATAGAAAAAAATCAGACACTCAATTGAAAAATGTCATGTTTATGCTATTAACTCACCTGAATTAACTCATGAGATTAAAAATAACCATTTGATCTAGAAGTCACTGATTAATGACAGAGCTTACTAAATTTTATTAACATTCTCATCATTGAAGAAGCACTTTTAATTTTAAACTACGTTGTTGTAATAACCCAATAGTTTGTTGACACACTTTGAGAATATAGGGTTGCTTTCTAAGGTTTTTTTTCCTCACAGAATGGTTCTACAATTAATGTCTTCATTAGTTTAACAAGGAGATTGTGAGAAAGATCTTTATTTTCTTGAAGCAGAGCATCTTGGACAATAATGGTATCCAGTCATAATGGTGGGAAAGTCTTCATCGGTTGACTTGAGTCATTTTTGACCAGGTTAATGTTTTGAAATTATTCTTAGGAAATAACTGTATAAATTTCCATTCCATTTCAATACTTTAGATAAACATGAAAGCTTAATGCAAAGCCTAACTGGTAAGAAAGAAAATTGTAATACGCTGCATATTATAGGGATTAAAACAAATTTGGTTGAAGGTTTTCAAAGCATTAATTTGAGAGGTTTGGGGTGAATATTATCTATAAAAGCATACTTTCCAAATCCCTTCTGGGCGATTATCAGTGAATTGTTTAACATTTCCATTGTGCTTTCCTCCTTTCAGATCAGCTAGCTGTCCATCCAGGATTTCTGAGTCTAAGCCACTGGGCCAATATCACATTAGAATTCATTTCACTTTCCCTGGCACATTCATAGTCTCGTTTTCAAAGCAGCTCAATGGAGCCTTCCCTTTTACCCAACTGAACTATGCTGTTAGCTAAACTAACGGGTAGATTAGGTGGTCAGAGACCCTATTATGGACACTGGCAAGGAAAAGTGGAGAGATGGAGAATCACAGGCCCAATGTCATCTTCTGTTTCCATCCAAAACAGCATGCAAATGGAGTGCTTTGGGGACTTGGTTGGGTGCTATTTTGTCACTCACTAAGGCACCATATGAATGTGCTAAGAAAAGGGACAGGGTCCATTCTAGTGAGATATAGGATCTGGCATAAATCATACAGGATACCCTCTGTAATGATAAATTTATTCTTACAGTAGTGTGCCAGAAAGTGAGAATTCCCTTCCCACAGTGCCCCAGGGACCTTGTAATAAGGATAAATATGGAAGAAAGGCAGAGAGGAAAGGCAGGCAAGCAAATAGTAAATAAATAATAACTCTTCATACTTCTAAAGCATTTTAAGGTTAACAAAGTGCTCTCCTCCCAAATCCCTGGGAGGGAGGTAATGCAAGTATTATTCGCCCTATTTTACAGATGAAACCGTGGTTCAAAAAGTCAAGTTATTTGGATGGTAAAACACAGTTCATAAGGAACAGAGTCAGAGGGTACATGGTAAAGGTTTCCATACTAAGGTTACTTCTTTTCCTTCTCTAGAAATGAAGGAGTTAGGCTACATGATCTCAAATATTACTTTCATCTCTGCCATTCCATGAAACTCTACCAGCTGCTACTAACATGGTCTTTGGTGATTCTTGATATCTGCTTCTGGGACTTGAGCATGTTGGGACCATGTCTGGATCAATCTTTCCTCAAATGTGATCCAAACATCCTTTTTAGTATCTTACTAGCCTGCTCAACCTGGTATCTGCAATGGTTGGATCATGGCTAAATTTGGTCTGTTCTAGAGTAGAACAACCTGAATATTGAAGAATAATTGCTTTTGGATAGAGAATATTTATCTTTCCAGTAAATCCTTTCCTACGAAAATAGAGTTCATTCATTATCCTAGTGTATATCTGCAAAAGTTAAGTGACTTGCTTTTTAAAGTTAAGCATTAACAACACTTTTTGACCCCTGAGTTAAAAATTATAGTAGGACAAACAACAATAACTATAAGAGGTTATGCAATTATCCTCAACACTGAGCAGGAGATGATCACAAGTGCTAAACACAATGGAGAGTAAAAGATTTCTTCAGAGAGGAATGCAAAATATTGTTAACCACTTTTACTCAATTATCTCTAGAGGAAGAGAGGATAGCTTGTCCACTTGAGGAGTCAGTGTCCTCCTCAGTATGCATCCAGAAAAGAAAATCAAGACTGAGTTCTCATTGATCTTACTACTGCCATTTGGTTTCAAAACTTTGTTATATGCTTCACTCAACTTAATTGCTCCTTTATTGAAATAGTCACTTTATATTACTTCCTAAAATCCAGAAAAATATTCACATTTTTATTGGGATAGTTTGTCTGTGATCCAATGCTATCTGATGCTAGAGCATAATTAGGAATTTGCTTATGTTTTGGCAAGGAAAATGGCACTGTGATTCATTTCAATGCCATGCAAAGCACTGGACACAGTCTGCTGTATGGAGAGCCCTGTGGTCTCTCTAATGGGGAAATAGAGAGAATATATATACAAAGTACAATGAAAGAGAATGCTTATTCAAAGAGTAGGCAGCAGCTAAGCTGGACTTTGAGGGGTCAATAGGATTTCCATAGGTAGAGATGTGGGAAATGATATATTATAAAAATATATTATAAATAATGATATCTCAAATATAGCAAATGTCACAAGCCAGTTCAAGGAAGCAGAAAAGCAAAAGCAGAGCATGAGGGATGTCAAATAGTCCCATTTGGCTAGAGTATAGAATATATCATAAGGAATAGTATCATATATGAAAATTCAGCATTTGTTCAGATGAGAAAAGGCCTCAAATTCTAGGTCAACTAGCTTGGATACTATTTGTTGTAAAATAGAGAAAATTCAAACATTTTGAGCAGTGGTAAGTTGGATCCTTACCAAGGAATATAGAACAAGGACAAATGTAAAATGTACATTAGCAAATGTTTAGTTGTGGGAAGGAAGGGAGCTAAATGAGGCAAAAATCAAGACTTCAATCACGTGTAAAGACAAACATCTAGACCTAAAAACTCCTAACTAGTAGATCAAATATATTGCAGAGAAAGTAGGCTTTCAAAAATATGGTACATATGGCTAGTGGTGATGCCAGGGATCAAAATAGGGATGTCAAGTTTTGGAGAAATGTTAAGTAGTGGCAAAGAAAATGAAGTGTTTCCAATGGGAAATACAGATGGAGATGTCCTCAAGGGAGTTAGAAATAGGGGTCTGGATCTTGGAAGAGAGGTCAAGACGGCAGCCAAAAGCACTGGAGTGGATGGAATTACTAAAAAAAAAAGAAAGAACAGAAAGAAGAGTTTAGGCTATAGGTTTGAAAACATGCATATTAAAAGGCCAGGGAAAAGAACCAGCAAAAGGATATGGAGAAGAACAAGGAAGAAAACGAGAAAGGAAAGCTTTGAGAAAACAATAAAAAGACTGAAGGAACCTACTAAAAAGCTGAGAAGTGAATATATGGTACAGCACCAATAGAAAAAAGAGATTTCAAAGAATAGAAGATACTTTAAAAAATTTCAGATGTAAATGAATACTAAAAATGCATAAGTCCAATAGAGAACTGAGAATAATTACCTTGATGAATTAAGCAAAAGTAAACTTTTGGCTTGAATTATAAGAATAACTCCTTCAATGATCCATTTCTCTTTCCCCGTCTATATTTCAATATTTTAACAACTTAGGCAGGTTTGTCCCCCTAGATGACAAATGTAAAATCCTTCACTGGGACCCTATTTAATGTCTTTTAATCTGGGTAGTAACTTCCAGAGCTTATGCAATAAGATAAAGCCATAGAAAATTCAGAATTAGCTCCAGGTCATTTTGAGGTATGTGAAAAAGGAAATCACTAATGGAGTTCCAGGTCCACACCAGGTAAAAATACCCGCATACTCCATTTTTACTTGTAATTTATTAAAATGTAATGTATAAAGAAAGAACTCAGTTTTCAATGAAATAAGAACATGTAAAATGTCTATATATTTTTTGATCCCCTTCCCTGCAACTTCCGGGTTGATGTAGTCGTAAGACAAAGAATATAAACAAAGACCACAAAATTTTAGTATGGTAACAAGGTGTTAACCCCGGGAGATCCCTTTTTTGAACTTTGAATACTTCTTTTATTGAGGCAAAATTTCAGGACCAATTATTCTCTCCCTCTAGCCTACCTTCCCATGATCCTTAAATGGCCTGGTCATGTTGAGTCAAGACTTCAAGAGTTCAAGAGTATCAAAAAGAGAGTTAGCAATTGGGCAGGAACCTAGATCTTTACTTCTCTGGGGAAAGTGGGGCATTTTTCTCATCATTCTTCCTGCCCCAATATTGATGATGCTGCCTAGCAAAGAAGTTATATATTGAAAGGGAGATATTACCCAACAGCTAGAGTTAGTTTGAGAGGTCTGAAGACCGGTGAGGGAAAGCTTTTGTTGTTGTTCAGTCATTTTTCAGTCATGACCCCATTTGAGGTTTTCTTGGTAGTGATAATAGAGTGGTTGGCCATTTTCTTATCCAGCTCACTTTACAGAAGAGGAAACTGAAGCAAAAAGGGTAAAGTGTCTTGCCCAGGATCACACAGGCAGCAAGGCCTTGCAGTGAATAATCCAAATCTGACCTCAGACACTTAATGACTATATAAAATGGGCAATTGACCATTCCAGTATCCTTTTTTCTTTATTTGCTTCATTTTTTCTGGTAATACATGTATATTAAGTTTTAATACATATTTCTTTATCAATAGTATTGGGAGAAAAAAATCAGAACAAAAGGGAAAAACCACAGGAGAGGAAAAAAACAGAATAAAAGAAATGAACATAGCATGTGTTGATTTACAATGAGTTTCCATAGTTCTCTCTCTGGATGCAGATGGCCTTTTCTACCCAAAATTAATTGGGATTGCCTTGAATCACAGAATGACTGAAAAGGACTGAGTCTTTCAGAGTTGATCATCACATATTCTTGCTGTTTCTGTGTACTGTATATTCCTGGTTCTACATGTTTCTCTCAGAATCAGTTCACGTAGATCGTTCCAGCTTGTTTATCATTTTTATAGGACCATAATATTCCATTACCTTCATATACCACAACTTTTTTAGCCATTTCCTAACTGATGGGCATCTACTCATTTTTTAATTCTATACTACAAGAAAAAGAGCTGCTACAAAGATTTTGCACATGGGGCTCCTTTTCCCTCCTTTATGATTCCCTTGGGATACAGACCCAGTAATGGCACTGCTGGGTCAAGATATGCATAGTGTGATAGCCCTTTGGTCACAGTTCCAAATTGCTCTCCAGAATGTTTGGATCAGTTCACAACTCCACCAACAATGCATTAGTGTCCCAGTTTTCCCACATCCCCTCCAACATTTATCATTAACTTTTCCTGTCATCTTAGCCAATCTGAAAGGTGTGAGAGGTACCTCAGAGTTGTTTTAATTTGCATTTCTCTGATCAATAGTGATTTAGAGCATTTCATATGACTATATATGGCTTTAATTTTGTCATCTGAAAATTGTCTTTTCATATCCTTTAACCATTTATCAATCAAGGAATGATTTGTATTCATACCAATTTGACAGTTTTTTATATATTTTATAAATGAGACCTTTATCAGAAACACTGGCTTAAAGATATTTTTCCCAGCTTTGTACTTCCCTTTTAATCCTGCTTCTGTTGGTTTTGTTTGTGCAAAACCTTTTGAATTTAATATAATCAAAGTTGTCAATTTTGCATTTTATAATGTTCTCAAGTTCTTCTTTGGTCAAACATTCCTCTCTTCTCTAAAAGATGTGATAGATAAATTATCTCTTGCTCTCCTAATACGCTGATGGTATCACCATTTATGTCCAAATCATGTACCCATTTTGATCTTATTTTGGTATGGGGTGTGAGATGTAAGTCTATTTTCCAGTTTTCCTAGCACATTTTGTCAAATAGTAAGTTCTTATCCCAGAAGCTAGAGTTAAGTTTGGGGGTTAAGCAAATACTAGATTACTATAGTCACTGATTATTGTGTCATGTGTATCTTATCTCTTCCACGGATCCCCACTCTATTTCTTAGCCAGTACCAAATGGTTTTAATGACTGCTGCTTTATAATATAGTTTTAGGTCTGGTATAATTAGGCCACCATACTTTGTGAGTTTTCTTCATTAATTCCCTTGATATTCTTGATCTTTTGTTCTTCCAGATGAATTTTATTATTATCTTTTCTAGATCTATTAAATAATTTTGGGGCAGTTTGATTGGTATGGCACTTAAAAAGGCAACCAATTTAGATAGAATTGTCATTTTATTATATTAGCTTAACCTACCCATGAGCAACTGATATTTTTCCAGTTGTTTAGATCTGACTTTATTTGTGTGAGAAGAATTTTGTAATTGTGTTCATATAGTTCATGGGTTTGACTTGCCAGGTAGATAGCCAAATAGTTTATTTTGTCTGCAGTTATTTTAAATGAAATTTCTCTTTCTATCTTTCTGTTAATCTTTGTCAGTAATATATAGAAATGCTGATGATTTGTGTGGGTTCATTCCAGTATCCGTGACAAAAAAAAATCCAATGTGGTTATGATAAGTTAAACATGACTGAAATGATTCAATAAGAAATAAGGGTCACATTGCTAGTAAGAGTCTGAGGTCAAATTTGAACACAGGAAGATGACTCTTACCTCAGGGATAGTACTCTATCCACTGTGCCACCTATATCCCCCAAGGGAAGGGTGAGCTCTTGATAAACACTTGATTTACTAGACTCTCCTTCCACAGAGAAACATATACATAGAGGCACTCTCTTCAAGAAGGAAGGTTACAGGAGGAAGACCTGCAGCACCAGACAAAAGAGTTCTTTAAAGACTAAAGAGACAGCTAGTCCTGGCAAGCTGATTGTGATCTCCTGATCTCTACAGGAGACTAAAGAACTTGAGGTCCAGCAGTACCAGAAGAGGGAAGAATAGTATTACTAACATGTATTTTCTCTATGGGTTCCACACTAGTAATGTGTTCTAAGTTTGTGCCTACTTTTCCTACAAACACTTAATTTGTAGAAGAGTGTGCCATAGGTTTAGGCAGAAATATTTGTAGCTAGGGTTAGAGGAGCCTCTTTTGTTTGTATCATACTACCTCAGCATATCTCTTTCTTTATAGAAAAAGAGTCTACAAGCTGACTGCTAATGGCAGCTTAGAAGTTGTAGCTACAGAAGTCTAGACCCATAAGATTCCCTAATATCCAAGGGGGATACGTGTCCTCTGAAGACAAGTAATTTAATGAAAGGGGAGAATTTTAAAGAGCAACTAAAAGAGTCAATTCTTGTGTTGTCCAACAAGTTCCCTCCAATGTTGTTTTGTAAAACTATCAATGACTTGTAATGTGGTTTTGTTCTTGAGTTGTGCTTGTGCTGTCAGATTATTGACAAGCTTCCACATCTGTGTGAAAATTTTAAATCACTGTAATACAGCAGATGAGCCTGTAAGCCTTCTAAATTAATCACTGCTAACCACAAAATCAAATGGGTGACAGGAGGTTCAATATTTCCAAAACTTAGCCCTCATTGTGGTATTTACACTTAGATTCAACAAAATAATCTATATTATTTGTCTTTTATTTCAACACAGGTTAGAGTATTTTATTCCCCAGTTAATTAAAAAGAAGCATGTAACTGCAAATAATTCAATTGTGGGACATTTACTTGAAAATAGACTAAGGTGTTTAGTCTTTATGATCTAAATCTTTCACTGCTGACCAATGAATTTTTAAATTATGATCTGAAATCAAAACTTCCAATTCCAGCACAGCATGACCAAAATTCCACGTCATTGAAACTTTTAGAGTAAAAAATTATTGCCAAACTTCATTGTCCTTTGTTCATATAATTCTTTTCTCCTTTATGTGGGAAGAACATAGAAGCATTAGCAAAGAGGACCCTCAAGAAAGACAGCAAAGGCAGCTGGATTTTAACAACAAAGAGATCTTTGGCAACCTCAGAAAGAGCAGTTTAAGTTAAGTGCTGTGTCTGAAAGCCAGATTGGAATGGGTGGGGAAGTGAGCAAGAGCTGAGAAAATAGATGCCACGAGTACAGATGGCTTTTTCTAGGAGCTCAGTTGTCAATTGGAAGAGAGCTAAATAACAATAACTTCAGAATGTGGTACGCTCAAGTTAAAGGGTTTTTTTTTTAAGGAAGGAGGTAATCTCAACATTTTTGGAGGCATCATGGTAATAATTAATAAACAAAAATTAAAGATGAAAAAGAGAGAAGATGATCAAAGGGGCAATGTGTCAAAGGAAATGGCAGAAGGAGAATCAGGGACACAAATGGAGTCTTAACACAGATAAGGACTACCTCTTCCTAAGATAGTGCAGCAAAAGAGAAGATGATATGGGACCATTGAAGAACTGAGAAGACAGAGCATGAGATGAACAAAATCTTGTTCTCAACAAATGAAAGGTCACTTAGGGAGAGAAATGTGGTAAAGGTGACTTGAAATGAGAATGGATTTGGAACAGAGGCAATGGAGAATGCAAGAGGGAGTTGATTAGTGAGGGCCCTGTTGATCTTAGATAAGGCAAATCTGTAGTAAACATAATTGCCATAATTGCGGGAGGTTTTTAAGGGCTCTGCAGGAGCATATGAGTAAAAGCAGAGAAGAAGCATTCCACGAATGATTTAGGGTTCAAGGTCAAAAATGGATGATGGTCAGCAATAGGGTAAGAGGGAGGGGGCCTAAGAGTGGAGGCAAATACAAAAGTGAATGCTAATTGTAGGATCAAGAAGATGAAGTAAGGAGAATGAGATCAGAAGATGGATGATGGCCCAGGAAAGTAGGGAGTCACAGAGAGAATGAAGGTGGTAGTGAGAGTGAAACATAATTATAGGAGCAATGAAGCACGGAGAGTGATGTTTGGATAGGAAGCTGTGGTAAGATAGAGAAACTTTAGTATTCTGCATCCCAGAGGAAGGAAGAATGGAGTAAACAATTATGAAGCATTTCTAGTGTGCCAAGAACTGGGAGGAAGGGATGGCTAGAAGAAAAAAACAGAGGCGTTCTTGGAGAGGAAACATTATTAGGCAGGAAAACACTCTGAATGTTAGTCGGATAAGAAGAAAGGAGTTCAGTTTTCTCAGCGTTGGGATAAAGACACAGGGCTCTGTGCTCAGAGAACAGTTGGGCTTCCTCGTCAAAGGGTTACACAAAGAGGCAGCCCCACAGCGTGAGGTTTCATATCAAGTAGGTGAGAAAACTGGTGCATTAAAGGACTGATGACAGGGAAAGGAAGTAAGGCTCATTAGTGAGCCTGAACCAGAGCAGCAACTGTCTTTATCACCCATACCTGAAACAGCTAAGACCATGTCGGGCCCATATCACAGCCACATACAGGCCACCTCAAATACTACCTTTCCATGCCAGTGACAGGATATTCTTTGAAGAATCATCTTCAAATCAGCTGAGAGACACAGAGGATACTTTTCAAGCCCAGAACTGATCCCAACTGTGGCAATTGGGTAAGAAGAAAGATAGCATCTTCTTAGCCTTGGGGACTTTGTTAATAGTGATCTCTGAACCAAAGCATTCTGTTGCCTCCCATAGTTCTGCTAGCACAGTTAGCCCTATCAGGGCCCAAGGGATCATTCTCATAACCTGAAGCCAGAGAGGACTCCCAGCACCTCCTCCCAGTGTCTACTTTCCCCTCTATACTTCTCATAATTGGACATTAAAGTCACAGAGAAGGAAGCATGTCAGGTCTTGTTTTCCCACTTGAGCACCAGATTCTATCTAGAACTGGCTTAAACTCTGAAGCAGGCTAAACCATCTATGGCTAGCTGACTGGTGTGTTAATCACATTTTATTATCTCTCTCATTGCCTTCCTGGTACAGTACTTTGTACAAACTTGAAAGAAAAGAAAGTAACAACACTTAAAACTATGGCTGGATGACAATTTTAGTTTCTAAACTGTTTTACATATGCTCTCTTATTTGATCCTTACATCAGTCTTGTGAAATACTTCATCCAAGAACTGTTATCTCCCACTTTACTGATGCACACATTGAGGTTCAGAAAGGACAAGTGACTTCTCAAGAAAACAGAGATAGTAAGTGGCAGAAATGTGCCTCCAATCCAGATCTCCCCAATCTAAGGAAAACTAGCTTTCCTTCCCCTACCCCAGAGTCGCATAAATATGGGTTACACTGGGACTTAAAAGTGAACAGAAAAATGTAGATTGTGATAATGAAAGTAATTCACTGCACATTTTAAGGATGCCAAAGAACTTTATCTCATTTAAACCTCACGATGTCAATAACAAAGACACTTTAGGAACTGTTATACCCATTGGAGACTGAAGATTCAAGTCCTTCTCAAGCTAATAAGCCAGCATCGAACTTCAGCACAACTGAATTTAAAGCCAGTCTTTCTGACTCATGTCCGACTACGTTACACAGTAGAGCTCAGTTGACTTGTATAGAGTATTTGTAAAAGTTAAGACAATTTATAACCTTAAGCTCTCAGGGAACAAGATAATTAATAAATGAATGAATGAAGGACATTCATTAAACTTAAAATCCAAAGATTTCCATTACTGGCAGCTAAAGTGTAATGTGTTCCAGATAATCATCCCCACCAAGGATATAAAGAAAATTATTTTTGATACTATGATGGTGTCCTTGATTGTCCATATAAACCCATATCACCTTGGGGACCAGGTGTGACTTGCCACCAAAGTCTTGTGTTGACAGTTTTTTTAAAATAAAAATTCAAAACAAAAACCGAAAAATAACTTTTTATAATCCAGACAGAATCACATCTAAAAAGATGACTTCTTGGCATTCATGTTGATATACTATCATGATCCAAAGCTAGGCTGGGATTTGAGAGACTCATAGAATATTAATATGAAGTTGCTTCTTTGCTTTTCTGAAAACTTTTGGTGATTGGAATTGTGGCTGTTTTACAGATAATTAAACTTTACCTAAAGGGCATCCTTCATGTTATTTATCTCAAAAGGCCTACTCAATTACACATTGAGGAATTGTGTGATATTTACCACCTCCTCTGGTTAATAACCCAATGTGTGACCTACTTTGATGAATTAGTCGTGTGGTGATATGTGATCATGCATGCCAAAAGCAAAATAAAGAAAATGTCAACTTACTTTGGTGGGTGGAATCAAAAACAGACTTCAATTCTCCATAAGCTCATACAATGCAATCACACTAAGAAGAACAAGAGGCTCTCATTCAGTGACTTCCCAAGAGTCTTCAGCAAAACCATTGGAAGTACAGGAAGGTCTTTTTAGGAAGCCTAAATATATTTGTTGGCCCAAAATGCAAGGCTAAGATATAATACTTTCTAACTCTCTGGATACCTTATAGGTACCCCATACGTTACATGTCCAAAACAGAATTCATTATTTTGTCCCCCCCAAAAAAATGACCTTCTCCTCTTAACTTTGATGTTTCTCTCAAGGTACCACAATTCTTACATTCACTCAGGTTCACAGTCTTGGAGTCTTCTGCATATTTCCATAGTAGCACAGGATTGGTTTGGGAATGGAAAGGAAAGTAGAGGAAGAAGGTGCTACCTGACTATCTAGAAAACTATGTTTTATTGTTCTTAAGAGCATAATGAAAAACTTTGGCTGTATTCTCTCTCCCATTCAATTGCCCAACCATTTATCCCCTCCCCATCTAGCTATAACTAAATTTTAATTATATTCAGGCCCTCCTGTACCACTTCCAAATATCCTGTGCCTTTCTTTATAATTCAACTGTCAAGGATCAAACAAGTAAGACTAGAGTAGGTATCATCATTCAAATTGATCTTTAAAGATGGCAAATAGTTCTAGGTTAGAGGTAGGTATAAGTCCACTAAAAATTATTCCAAATGACCAACATTTCAACCTTTCTGAAAAGGTAACATATTTATTTGAGGATTTAGTTTTTCAATCATTCTATCTCAACTACTTACATCTCTAAAATCAAAGCACATTGGCCTCTAGAGCAAATGGAAATCTTTAAACTTATGTTGTTTTGTAGATGCTCAATATTTGGAACTCCAATTAAAGTTAATTAATAGTCTTTCATGGACATTCTAATGTGAAATTTGGAGAATTCATTTGTTGCAGAAACAACTACTGTTAAAATGTATCCTACTCCCACAAAGCCCTCAAAATTATTTACTGAAAGGCTGTATCCTATTACTCATCCCCTTCTAACTATCAATCCGAAGCCAAAATGCTTAATGTCAAAGAAATGAGAGAAAGAACTAATATTTATAATTAAAGGACAAGTTATCTCCTGTACTACCAAATGTAAAAAGAAATGATGATTACAGTCTTTATTAGGTCTTGAATAATGGGAAGACATTTTGCAGTAATTATGTACTACTTTGGGATGCTTATCAAGGTGTCTATAGGACATCAGCGTATCACTTTGCTCCAACAAATATAGAATGAAGAGAAAGGAATCCATTGTAACAGTCTAAAATGCAAATATAAATTAGAACTGACCTGAGTGGGAAAAATAGAGGTCAAAGAGAAAGGAGCCACTATTACAGGAAATAGACAGGGACTCACCTGAACTATCTAAAATTTCCCTCCAAACAACTTTAAATAATACCTGAAAATGAATCTTGGAGTAGCAGAATCTACAAAGGGGCAGGTTTTAAAAGCAACTAAATCAATCAGCTGCAATAATAGCTTTCAGAATTCTCAGCTGGGGTTGGACAAGTGGATGAAAAGAGATTGCAGGGGTCTTTCTGCAGTAATAAGGTACAGGATTATGTTGTATTGCCCATTTTCAAATCCTGATCACTGTCCAAGGATGAGGAGGAGTTAACTAACACAATAGACACTGCAGCTGTAGGGGAGCCAGGACTCTGATCACTGTTCCAAGATGGAAAAGACAATTTATGATCCCTCACAGACTACAGAACAGGACAGGACTAAATTCTTTTTAGATCATACCAACACAAAGAAATTAGAAACTCAGAATCTATCAGAACTGGCTCTGAAAACAACTGCCCTAAACACCCTCAAACTTGGGATAATGCCACTTGTACCCCAGGAGCAGAGCTCAACTTCAATATCAAGTTAAAAGTCAAGAAATAGACCTAAAATGGAAAATAACCCAAAAAAACCCTGAATATAGAAAGTTACTTTGGTGACAGGAAAACTCAAAACACAAACTAAGAAAAAGACAACAAAGATAAACTGATAATTCAAAGCCTCAAAGAAAAATATGAATTGGTTTTATGCCTCCAAAACATTCCTTAAGAAGCTAAAAAAAGGAGTTAAAAATCAAATGACAGATTTGGGAGGTAGATGGGAGGTAGAGAAAGAGACAGAGACAGAAAGACAGAACAGAAAGAGTGAGATAGAATTTGGGAAAATAAATGATGGTAATACAGGAAAATCATGAAAAAGATTCAATATTGGTAAAGGAAGCACAAAAATATTGAAGAAAGTAACATCTTTAGTTACTAAAGTAACAGAATAGGACAGGGGCAGCTAGATGGTGCAGCCATTAGAACACTGGTTCTGGAGTCAGAAGAACCTGAGTTCAAATCCAACCTGAGACATTTAACACTTTCTAACTGTGTAACCCTGGGAAAGGTTAATCTCAATTGCCAAGCCAAAATAAACAAACACATATATATGAAGTAAGACAAGTATAAAAAGAGACACAAAAATCCAATGAAGACAAAAATTCCTTAAAAAGGAGAATTGGCCATATGTAAAAGAAAGTACAAAAGCTCACTAAAGAAATGAAGTTTAAAAATTAAAATTAGCAAGTAAAAACTAATGATTGCATGAGATATTAAGAAACAATAAAACAAAGTCAAAAGAATGAAAAACAAAAATGTATAAAATATTATTGGAAAAAGAATTTATCTGGAAAACAGATCCAAGATGATAAAGTGAATACCGTGTTTTTTCTTTGTTTTGATTTGTTTTTTTAAGAGCCTTGCCATCATCTTTCAAGAAATTGTCAAATAAAAAAAATACCCTGCTATTCTAGAAAAAGAGGGTGAAAGAGATTTTGAAAAAAACAGTAACCTCTTAAAAGAGATCCCAAAATGAAAACTCCCAGGAAGATGATAGTCAGATTACAGATCTCCTAGGTCTATTGTAAGTAGTTGAAAAGAAACAATTCAAATATCATAGATTCAAAATCAGGATAATCCCTGATTATGGAATCAGGGATAGGAATATGATATACCAGGGGGCAAAGGAGCTAGGATTAAAATCAAAATCACCAAGGCAGCAAAACTGAGTATAATACTTCAGGGGAAAATAGATTTTTAATAAAAATAAAGACTTTCAAGAATTTCTGCTGAAAAGGAACAGAAGTGAACAGGAAAATCTGATTTTCAAATCTAAGACGGGGAGCAGCATAAAAAGGTAAACAGGAAAGAGAAATTATAAGTGATTTGTAATGTCCAGGCTAGCTCCCTGGAGGGCCTCAGGATCAGTCAGAGTCTGGATCAATCAAAATCTTTGATCTTTAAGGGGAGAAGTAAAGGAGGCAGACAAGATGCCAGGAGGCTTGCCAAAGATGTATCCCAGATTCTGAATTCTGGAGTTTCCAGGCTCTCTCCTCCTCGTCCTGCAGCCAAGTAACCCTGACCTCTCTCCCTCAGCCCTCCAATCTTTGCCTACATTTGCCAAACATTCAGCAAGCACCAATCATGAGAAGAGCCATCACATTACTTATCATCTAAGCATATCTTATAGAGCCATTATCTCACATCTAATAGGTAGTTGGCCTTAAGTTCTCTGCTGTCTGATTGAAGCACACCTTTTCAGAGTTTCAGCCATCTACATCATCCCACTTTCTTTTGTTTTAGAACACAGGTGGTCATGCCCTCCCTGACTTCTCAGGGAGGTGAGAACCCCCAAAAGGAGATGATCATGTCCCCCTGACTTCTCAGGAAGGGAAATGAAAACACTAAAATGGAGATGACAGGGATTCAATAAAGTTAAACTTTTCATATTCACACATAAGAAGAAAAGAGTTGTCACTCTTAAGAATGTTTTCATTAACAGGTCACTTAAAATGAGTACACATAGAAAGAGAGCATGGATGTGAATTGAATTCAATGGGATGATATCTAAAAAAAAATAGAGATGAGAAAGAAGAGAGAAAAGGAAAGGTAAAGGTAAAATGCGATAAATTTTCTCACATAAAATAGATTTTTCACAATGAAGAGAAAAATGAAGGGTGTTGGGAAGGGAAACTTGAAACTTAATCTCATCAGAGTTGGCTTTAAAAGGAATAAAATACAGGCACAGAAAACTATCTTACCCTATAGGAAAGTAGGTGGAGAAAGGGATAAAAGAAGGGGTGGTATTGATGGAAAGGCAGGTAGATTGAAATGGGTAGTAGTCAAAAGTGTTCTGACAATAAGAAATAATGAAAAAGAGTAATCAATGAGGAAAGTTCTACAAAATGGTGGCAGAAACCATGTGGAGGGGAGAGTATAGAATAGACAGTTTGGAAGCTTTGATTACATAAATAAACAAAGAAAAAAGAGAGATTAGACAAATATGAAGGTTATGAATCAGAAAAAGAGGGTCTAGAGCAGACAGAAAGAGAGGGCATACCATGGAAAGAAAAAAAAATCCTTTTTCAGAATGGGACATTAAAAATGAAATTAAAAGAATAATAATGGACAAGATTAGTTGCCAAGGTAGAGATAAAGGGAAAATCTACTTGACTGAGAGGAAAAAGAAGAGAGAATATATAACCAGATAATAATAGTGAAAAACGAACTAGTAAGGAAAAGCCCAAATAAAAATGGGTAACAAATGAAAGGAAGATATAAGGACTGAAGAGAAGATAGGTAATAGAAAATGGTCACCTTCATTGATGCATTGTTGGTGGAGTTGTGAACGAATCCAACCATTCTGGAGAGCAGTTTGGAACTATGCTCAAAAAATTATCAAACTGTGCATACTCTTTGATCCAGCAGTGTTACTACTGGGATTATATCCCAAAGATATTATAAAGAAGGGAAAGGGACCTGTATGTGCACGAATGTTTGTGGCAGCCCTTTTTGTAGTGGCTAAAACTGAAACTGAATGGATGTCCATCAGTTGGAGAATGGCTGAATAAATTGTGGTATATGAATATTATGGAATATTACTGTTCTGTAAGAAATGACCAACAGGATAATTTCAGAAAGGCCTGGAGAGACTTAAACGAACTGATGCTGAGTGAAATGAGCAGGACCAGGAGATCATTATATACTTCAACAACAATACTATATGATGACCAGTTCTGATCGACCTGGCCACCCTCAGCAACGAGATCAACCAAATCAGTTCCAAGGGGGCAGTAATGAACTGAACCAGCTGTGCCCAGAAAAAGAACTCTGGGAGATGACTAAAAACCATTACATTAAATTCCCAATCCCTATATTTATGCACACCTGCATTTTTGATTTCCTTCACAAGCTAATTGTACAATATTTCAGAGTCTGATTCTTTTTGTACAGCAAAATAACGTTTTTGGTCATGTATACTTATTGCGTATCTAATTTATATTTTAATATATTTAACATCTACTGGTCATCCTGCCATCTAGGGGAGGGGGTGGGGGGGTAAGAGGTGAAAAATTGGAACAAGAGGTTTGGCAATTGTTAATGCTATAAAGTTACCCATGTATATATCCTGTAAATAAAAGGCTATTAAACAAAATAAAAAAAAAAAACTAAAATTAAAAAAAAAAAAGTAATACAGTGATCCAAGATAAACCCAATAGATTTGGGATTTAAAATGCCATCTGCATTAGAGGGGAAAAATGGAAACTGCAGAATGAAACATACAATTTTCACCTTTTTTATTTGTTTGCTTTTTCTTTCTTGTGGTCTTTTCCTTTTGTTCTGATTTTTCTTTCACAACATGACTAATATGGAAATGAAAAAAAAAAAAAGAAAATGGTCACCTTAAAAAAAGACTAAATTCAAGTAACTTAAGGAATATAATATTGTGTTAACAGCAGAAAAGGGGAAATTCATAACTTAGAAAGATAAAATTAAAGAAAGTTGGAGGAAAATACAAAGCAAATTTTTATAGGTTTAAGTATGAATAGATAAAATGATTAAATAAGCCAGCTACAGTTAAACATATATATATATATGTATATATATATATATATACATATATATATATATATATACATATATATATATATTCACACTCATCCACAGACCCATATATATATATCCACACACACAAATATATACACACACACACACATATAGCTGCTTAAATACATATACTCAGATACACATACCAATAAGTAAATATGGGTAAATATTGTTTTACAATATTAATGTGGCTAACATATAACGTAGAGTTCGCTCTTGATTGAATCTTTCATTTTGACTTTGAGATCAATGATTACTAGTTCTACTTTTTTTCCTAATAAATTCTACTGGTGATCCTTGTTGTAGTGTTTGTATATATGTTTTATTTCCTATCCCTGCTAAACTTTTTACTTTAATCCTTCTCCTTAACTTGTCTTGTTACTACTTTCCCTTCCACTCATGGAACCCTACCTTATCTTCCTCCCTTTCCTTCCTTATCACATTCCAATTAATCTATAAATTTCATCCCACCCCTGTTAATATAAACACCTTTCTGTATCCTATCTTATCTTATTCTTCTTCCCCTTATTTCTTTATATATTTTGCTATACCCTTCATGATGTATATATCTATATCTATATCTACCTACCTACCTACCTACCTATCTGTATGTGTATATATGTAGTGTTCCCTATTTAACCCATTTCCAATGTGAGGTTTCCAAAACTACAAGCCCCCCTTTGCCCTCTAATTTAGCCTCTGTATCAGTTCTTCCTCTGCCTCTCGTTTGTATAACATAATAACAGTATTATATTTTAGAATCAGATCATACTCAACTCTAACCCAACTGTTCTTTTAAGGTACCCAATTACTGATGTCAATCTTAAATGTATTGTATACATTTCCATGTACAACACATCCAGGGATCCTCAAACTATGGCCCGCAGGCCAAATGTGGCAGCTGAGGATGATTATCCCCCTCACCCAGGACTATGAAGTTTCTTTATTTAAAGGCCCACAAAACGAAGGTTTTGTTTTTACTATAGTCTGGCCCTCCGACAGTCTGAGGGACAGTGAACTGGCCCCATATTTAAAAAGTTTGAGGACCCCTTAACGATTTGTTCATGTTGAATTCCTTGAAATTAATCTTTGAACCCCAGCTTTTGGGATAAGAACTTACTGTTTGATAAAAATTGCTGGGAAAATTGGAAACTAATATGGCAGAAACTAGGCATTGATCCACACTTAACACCGTACACCAAGATAAGGTCAAAATGGGTTCATGACCTAGGCATAAAGAATGAAATTATTAATAAATTAGAGGAACACAGGATAGTTTACCTCTCAGACCTGTGGAAGGGGAAGGACTTTATGACCAAAGAAGAACTAGAGATCATTACTGATCACAAAATAGAAAATTTTGATTATACCAAACTGAAAAGTTTTTGTACAAACAAAACTAATGCAGACAAGATTAGAAGGGAAGCAATAAACTGGGAAAATATTTTTACAGTCAAAGGTTCTGATAAAGGCCTCATTTCCAAAATATATAATTAACTTTAATTTATAAAAAAATCAAGCCATTCTCCAATTGAAAAATGGTCAAAGGATATGAACAGACAATTCTCAGATGAAGAATTGAAACTATTTCTAGTCATATGAAAAGATGCTACAAGTCATTGTTAATCAGAGAAATGCAAATTAAGATAACTCTAAGATACCACTACAAACCTGTCAGACTGGCTAAGATGACAGGAAAAAATAATGATGATTGTTGGAGGGGATGCGGGAAAACTGGGACATTGATGCATTGTTGGTGGAGTTGTGAACGAATCCAACCATTCTGGAGAGTAGTTTGGAACTATGCTCAAAAAGTTATCAAACTGTGCATACCCTTTGATCCAGCAGTGTTACTACTGGGCTTATATCCCAAAGAGATTATAAAGAAGGGAAAGGGACCTGTATGTGCACGAATGTTTGTGGCAGCCCTTTTTATAATGGCTAGAAACTGGAAACTGAGTGGATGCCCATCAGTTGGAGAATGGCTGAATAAATTGTGGTATATGAATATTATGGAATATTATTGTTCTGTAAGAAATGACCAACAGGATGATTTCAGAAAGGCCTGGAGAGACTTACACGAACTGATGCTGAGTGAAATGAGCAGGACCAGGAGATCATTATATACTTCAACCACAATACTATATGATGACCAGTTCTGATGGACCAGGCCATCCTCAGCAACGAGATCAACCAAATCATTTCCAATGGAGCAGTAATGAACTGAACCAGCTACGCCCAGAGAAAGAACTCTGGGTGATGACTAAAAACCATTACATTGAACTCCCAATCCTTATATTTATGACCACCTGCATTTCTGATTTCCTTCACAAGCTAATTGTACAATATTTCAGAGTCTGATTCTTTTTGTACAGCAAAATAATGGTGTGGTCATGTATACTTATTGTGTATCTAATTTATATTTTAATATATTTAACATCTACTGGTCATCCTGCCATCTGGGGGAGGGGGTGGGGGGTAAGAGGTGAAAAATTGGAACAAGAGGTTTGGCAATTGTTAATGCTGTAAAACTTTACAGCATACTTTACCCATGCATATAACCTGTAAATAAAAGGCTATTAAACAAAAAAAAAGAATTTAATCTTTGATATTGAATCTTCTATATTAAATGTTTTATTAAGTTCGGGTTTGGTTGAGACAAATCCTGCAAAATTCACAAGTTTGTTGAATGTACATTTTCTTCATTCACTATTAAGGATAATTTTGCTGGATATAATAGTTTGGGCCAGAGACCTACTTCTTTTGATTGCTGGTATAAATAATTCTAGAACCTGCAGCTTTTTATTGTGACTGCTGCCAAATCCTGTACAATTCTAATTATAGCCCCAGAGTATTTGAATTCTTTTTTGTTTCTTTCTTGCAGAATTTTCTCTTTGATCTGGGGTTTTCAATATTTGCCATTAATGTTCCTATGTGTTTCTCACAAAAAATCTCTTTGAGGTGGTAATTGGTGGATTTTTTTCTATTTTTACTTTCTCCTTGTGGTCTACCAGCCCATGACAATTTTCTTTGATTATTTCATTCAGGTTCTTTTTTTGGTCATTGAATTCAATTAAGTCCAATTATTCTTATATTTTCACTTCTTGATTTTATTCTCTAGATATGCTTATTGTCTTATGTTTCCATTTTTTCATTCTTTGTTTTGTTATTTCTTGGTCTCTTATAGCTTCACTGACTTTTTTTTTCTTTTTTTAAGATATTTTCAATCTTCTTTTCTAGTTC